>NW_009724330.1:74416-78861 GCF_000703405.1 Apaloderma vittatum
GTAAAAATCAGTGCCAGTCAAAATTCATAACCATTTCTAGACTCCTTTGTATCACAGAGTTATTGACTTCGGAAAAATGGTGAGTCATGTCATGTCTAAAATGCAGCTGGATCTGTGACCATGCATTCAAATCATCCTTTCTAAAACCTCATGCAGTTAACAGAAAAAAATCTCTATGTAATAACTATATTTATGCGATATTGCACAATCAACTTTCAAAAGGCCTAATGTTTTCATTTAAGCAAAACCTTGCATTGCGGATTTCAAAGGTATACAGCACATAGTTTCTCATTCAAACAGAAAGGTCGTTGCTGTAGAACTTAAAATCCAGTTCGCAGTTCTATCATTAACTTATGCAATAAAAATAAAAAAAGGAAAAGAAAAAAATAAAAGAACAATTCAGGTTGATAATGCTTTGTACTGATAATTACCTGATTCTGTATGCTAGAATTTATTATCATGCATTTATATTCCTTTCTGGTACTCATCTGGGTTATTACAATAGAAAGTAAACACTATGGTTTCATAATAAGATGAGGATCAATTTTTGACAGGTCACCATTGGCAACAATTAAAAGCAGCTACTTCTAGCAGCTGGGGTTATGCCAGTATGCTAGTTTAACACAAACTATACTATCAATCCATGAGACAAATATCTTTTGAGGGCTGAATTAATGTTTAATTGAACGAACTCAGATATTTTACAAGTCAGAGCAAGCAAAGTACTTAGAGTTATCAGACAAATATTAATTTAAATGATGGCAAAGATGTCAGTATCAAAGCTGAAATAAGGTGGGCCTTTGGAAGCAAAGAGTGGCACCATTATCTGCAGCTCACATGACATCTCCTTTTTTAAATGAAAAAGTCACACAGTGTAGATGGTATCAGGGGGAAGACACAGCGCTGTATCATTGCTCAGAGCCCATACCCCGGCAGCAGGATGTCCCGGGCCTGAGCCAGCTGCAGAGTCATCGCTTGTGCCAGGTTGCCTGCAGGCCTCTCCCCTGGGCTTTGGGGACCCTGCGCTCCAGTTACCAGAGCTGGGACTGGCCAAAGGGCTAAAGCAAAGGCGAGTTCACAGATCTAGCTATCAGGTCGTAAAGAAAGGGGTTTCTTCCCCATCTCCCTGCGCTCACTTCGGCCTGCGCACCAGAAGCAGGGAGTGAGAGGAAAAAGACAGGGTGGGGGAGCATCTTGGGTAGGGTGAAGGGAACCGCACACCTCGCCCATACGCACCTGGGTCTCCACCCTTTCATATGTGAAATCCAGTAAACCCACTGCAACACAATCCACAAAATGTCATAAAACACATAGAATAAACAAAAATCGAAAAAATTTTTCTCCAGCTGCTGATCCTGACTCATGTATTTGTCTTCACCATCCTGCAAAAGCCGTGGAAGTGAGCAGCATATGAGGTTCATGACACAGTAAAAAAATGCAAACATGAAAAGCTATGACTGAATTGAACTGAAAATTGTTGGTTCCACTTCACGCTATACAGTCAAAAATGTAATTGCCACCATACCAAACTCTTAGTATCTAGTAAGATGCCTAAATTATTACTTGGTGCCAGTTCTTAAGTTTAAAGCAGTGTGTAGCACAATCTGGGATAGTAGTATATGAGGTTTCAGCTTGCATTTCACAAACACAGTGCCTCCAGTATAAAATCTGACAGGTTAATTATGATTTTGAAAAGGGACCTCAATACCAGTATTTGAATCATGGTGCTAATATGTCAGTTTTGAGAACTGATTTCTTTTAATTAAATGCAGAGAAAAGAAGATGTTAAAAGATTAATATTAAAATTAAGAGCTGACAATTTCATTTAATGACTAAGACACTGGAAGCATGTGCTTCCCATAGAAAGACTTTCAGATGCATTTTTTGAATGCAGGCTGATCTGCAAGAGTTAAACATCACAAACTTGTAGCTTTGAAGGAATAGACCTACTTTATAACAATCTAAGAATAAAATCCATTTTCCACAGAGCTTTTTTGAGATGCTAGTTAAAACAGCAAAAGAGCTTTTTGTTCTGGCTTGACCCACATCTCTTTGGTAGGAAGTATTTGATGGAGTCATTAGATCGACACAAAGACTTTAACTGGCCCCTCAAAGTCCATTTACTAAAACCACAAATAAAGACAAATATATCCTTACTTGGCTGGTATGATCCAAAGAGCCTGTTGGGAAAGCACAGGAGCCTAGGATATGCTTCACTGTGGTGAGAACAAATTGGATGATGTGCCCTGTGAGACGAGCTTCTCCAATCGCTTCTTTAGGACACTTGCAGTGAGCAGTGTTGAGCACCTGCACACCTTGGACTTGCTCAGAGCCTGGCTCATCTGGGAAAGACCTCTTCTAGTTAGAGAAATCTTCAGCCATCTAAGGGTAAAAGTTTGCCTAAAAACCCCATAAGTCAGAAAATTCCTCAGATAAAGATAAACTCTCAGTTTTCTACCCCAGTCTTAAGGACCTGGATTGGTAACACTGACTGATCTTTCAGAGGATAGAAAGAGTAGGGGCACGACTGAAAAACAATACACATTCACCTTCACTAATTCTTCACCACTTTCCTAAGGCAGCTGAAATTTAGTAAATAATCAGATTTGGTCTAGATGCCTCAAATTGTAGTGGTGGAATGATTTGATTTTAATCCAGGTTAAATCACCCGAGCTTAATAAAGGATTGATGTTTTGAGGAAGGAGACTGCAATAATTTAGGCAGAGCTGGATGTAGACTGACACATTAATCTGTTGTCTGCATGAAATACATTTACCTGTGCCCTTTTTCCTTTAGTAAGGAAAGATGTAAGATGGTATATCATTCAAACTGAAATTATCTTGCACAATTCTCGAAACAAAATTAACTGGCTCTGGCATTTTATGCAAGGGCATCCATTCTATTTGCCCAAATGATACAAAGTCAAGAATATATGTTCATGCTAGTGACCACCTGATGCCAGAAGTATCCAGCAAGAGGCATAAGAGCCCCTGCAGAAAATACCAGTGTCACAAACGTTCTTCCTTATAGCTCTTGTGCACTAAAGCCTCAATCCTCATATTCCTGAAGGAAATGAGGTAGGATAAGACAGAAGGGGAAAAAAGTCTTATTTAGAGAAGAAAACTTCACCTTCATATGCAATATCTGAAAAATTATTTCTACCAGGTACCACAGCAAATATGAGATGATCATGGGGTGGAATTAGTACTGTAGTGGAAATATATTTGTATTATTAAGGGTTACTACGCTTGTTTGGATAAAATATAGGTACACTAGAATTATAGCGAGTGCACTTTAGACATAAGAAACTATTGAATTTCTACATCAGTAATTCACCAATGATCAGCCTTACTGACTACCCTAGAAGATGGACTTCTCTGAATGCAGACATGGAGGTGGAAAGCCTTTCTTATACCTACAGGTGTTTGCTTATACTTAAGGTTGGTTTCATGAGACATACAGGGAGATTTAAATCCACTGATGCAGGCATCATCTTTGTCCTGCAAGTGTTTGCAGCCATTGATCTAAAAACTCGGCAAGAAGTGAATGTATTCAGAAAATACAGAGAAGAGATTAAAAAAAAAAAATCCAGCCTCAGTAATATGAAAAACATGTATAGATATGCGAGGTGCATTATTCAATTGTTACCCACTGTTAACTTAAGCAGGATGTTGATGAGCACACTTTGAATGGAAGAATAAGACTAGTTCCTACTGTGACTCCAAAAGATTTGTCAACACAAAAGTTGTTAAATGTTTGCTACCATTAAGATCAAAATTCCTTCAGAATTTCAAGTATTCATGTTTATGTATTTATGTTAAAAAGAAAGAACTAACAGGAAAAAAGAACTATTTAGTGTCCTGTATTGCTGAGGGAAACAATGAAAATTTTGTGTGGTTTACTATGTTACAATGCTCCTGTGTCATATAGGATTAATGGCAACAGCCTGCACAGAAAAAAGCAAAACTTTTATCTAGAAAAACTGTTTTGTGTAATTTTTGTATGGTTTTCATTGTTTCTTTGTTTGCTTTTTTGTGGTTTTTTTAATGCAGTATATGACCACCTGCTCTAAGCACTAGCAATTTTTCAGAGCTGTATTTATTTTTAGGCTGTTTGCAAAAACAGCTGTCCAACCCCAAAAGCAAAAGCATCACTTTAGTCAGATTCTGTTCTATGGATGCATTATAGAAGTCTTCAAGTCACAGTATATTTTAAAATCCTCCATTTATCCCCCTAATTCAGTGCTTAAGGGGTCTCATACAGAGTCTGCTGTATGTTTTGTTTAAATTCTAGTGCCATCATCTAGGCCAAGAATCTCAGCTTTAGGATTCTTTGCCCGTCACCTTCAATATGCGTTACTATGGGTACTGGAAAGCCTATTACTGTACACAGAGAAGAGCCACAAGAAAGAAAAGGCACATAGATTTGTAGCACTAACAGGGGAA
>NW_009724330.1:78892-97381 GCF_000703405.1 Apaloderma vittatum
GGAAAGCGGAAGAATATTCATGGCCACTAGCAGGATATAATTTCAAACAGTATCTTTCTGAAAAAAAGCTGAAAATACTAACATGGTTACAACCAAAGAAAAATTGAAGGACAGATTAGTGTTTCCTACCGTGTAGCGTCACACCAAATGTACATTGCACATTGTCTCTTTCCTGTACTTTGCACTTCTGTTGGAATACTATGGGAAGTAAATGTCATTCACATAAGAACAGCACTCTGTAACAAGTCTTTTTTACCACTGAAATAATCAATGAAGAAACAGCAATCTGCCCTGCAGCCTTCTGCACTCTCTAATGTCTACAATAAGATTTCTACATGTTGGCAGTCAATACAGTTCAATTAATGTTTAATTCATGTTTTCTTCCTGCAGCAAGATGAAAAGACAGAAAATTTATCCATAGCAGAGCTACAGCGAAAACAAACACTTTTTGTTCCAATGTTACCACCTTTTTGAGATGCGAAGCACTGTATCTGAGAAAAGCCAAAATGTCATCTGTTGTTTATTTTCAGAGCTGGATTAAGTTCTGCAGATGATTACATAAAATATTAGTGCAAAAATATATGGTGAAGGAAACTCTTCAGTAAATGCAGCAGCCAAAGTGACACAGAATATAGCCTTTCTGTTATTTTCAGTAAAGATATTCTGGAAACTATACAAAATCCCATCATATTTAAGAGCATGTCTCACTAAAAATCTTTGTATTTCTGTCCTGTTTATTTCTGGTTATCAGCTACATTGCTGGTCATCGAAGTGAATGCTGACTGCTCCTAAGAGGCTGGTAAAGAACTCCCTGTTAATCTGTCATGATCCCTCTCTTGACAACAAGCCTCTGTCTTGCTGAAGATACAGAGTGTTTATCTCCATGGCAGGCTTGACTCAAACATCCAAAGTTCTAGAAAAAAGACTTAAAACTCTAATTCATGCCTGAGGCCCACCTAATCACCCAGCAAGCTTCAGTAAATGCTTTTTCATTGTTTCCCTTTTAGCTTCCTCTGCTTAAATGGCAGATATGGTTATTCACAATGCAGTTACACATTAACCTCTTAGACCCTAGCATGAATCCAAGTCATTCGCCAGGAAAAACTGGTGAAGAGAGAGTACAAGCCAGCCAGAGCCCTCTCATACAATGACCATTTTCAATAGTATGATCAGTTCTGATAGTTTAGTACCAAATATGCTCTTCCCATTATCTTGAATCTTCTCATATCAAAATATTGGAGATTTCAAGAAACAGAATGAAAAAAGCTTTGCATTATGTGCTGGACTAGCGCAAATGACAGGAGGAAGGCAGGTGACATTTTTATATACTTCTCAGAGTACATCAATCCATAGATTACAACCCAAGTGTATATCCTACCCAGTGCCAGCCCATGGATAATGAAGTACCTTGCACAGGCTGAAGAGCACAAAATTCAGTATGTTGTCTGGACGGTTATAACAAACCTACCAATAGAAGGGAAAATGCTGGGGGAAATAACTGGAAGTGTAAAGATCATGATCATATGTGACTTATTTACCAGGGGTAAGTCACATGCCTAACAAACCTGTTCCCTGTGGAATGAGGTAGACGACCATACATCAATCTTTCACGTGTAAAATGATGAACCTGGCATGTCAGGCTACATGTTTAAGTGACGCAACGAATACTTGTCTGATCCTCATGGTCCTTAGTCTACCAGCTAGTTTGGGAGATAGGACGAATGGGATCATAAACAAATGTGGGGTTTTTTTAAAAGAATCTTGTTCCAAGGAAAGTGCTTGAATGCTTGACTCTTTTTTTCTTTTCTTTTTTTTTTTATTAAACAGCCTATGTGTGTAAAGGTAGCAATGCCTAGAAGATCACACTCCAAACAGTATGGGACATCTTTCATGTGGTGGGAAAAGACCAGAGAGAGTCAAGTAAAAAAGTGGGAAGGAAAAAGACTATCTAGGCAGCTGCAAAAGTGAGAGCTCAGCAAGGCAATAAATGATACTTCTCCACATCAGGTGATGGATTTTGATTCTTTCTCTTTTATCAAATTATGCTGAGTACATGAGAAAATAAAAGCAGAAAGGATGTTTCTTGTCTCATAAGAACAGTTCAGATAAGGATAAGAAGGAAAGTTGTGCTTCCCTTTCAAAAGGCAATGGACTGAAGAACTATTGTTATTCAGCTGCCAACAGCTCTCTCCCTTATGTATAGACATCAGTGTTTTCTCTGAAATATTGTCTGATATCTTAATTGGAGGCTACCTTTCACATGTGCCCATAGACATGTGAGATGACGATTCACTTTCTTACAGGGAGAAAGACTGCTATAGTCCCTAACAGAGTTGATATTGTTTGGAAGGGGGTACCACAGCATTAATGCACACAGCCTCATATGCTGATGGGCTGTGCTTCAAAGAGTTTCCTTTATACTGTCCTGGATTGTTATGGCATGAAAATTAGCCCTCATTTCAAGGGAAGCTGAGTGCAACGTCCATCTCTTGGGACTTCCTAGATCAGAAAGGCTTGCAAAAGCTGGAGGAGTCAAACCTGCCAAAGTGATGAGAAAATAAGACAAGTCAAAAAGAACCCCACTGAACTGTTAGCAGGCAAGTATGTCTAGTAACTCTCCGGTAAAACACCATACAGAAAAACAAAAGAAACCCAACCACATATATTTTGGAATAGTGTATCTACCTCTGTCCATGTCTATACTTATCTAACTTGTCAAGTGGACACGTAATAGTCAGCTGAAACATTTGGTGTACAGAAGCACCGTAAGATCCTACACAACAGGAAAGCCCTCGTCATAAATATTTCTATGCTGGTAGGCAATTATACAAAATAGTGTGCATTTAAACCAACAATGATAGCATGGGATTTACCCGAAAAATTAAAATTCCAATAAATATTCAAGGGTTTTATCAGCAGTTCTGTAGTAGTAGCTAGGTGAATCTATCAATATTCTACATTTTGCCATATCAACTCTCATTAAATCGATTAATTACTAACTTTGGAATAGTGTCTCTGTCTGTCTGCTTTTTTCCCTGAAAGGTGTAAAATTACATTTGTAATTGCTGCAGGTGAAGAATGAGATTTCTGTAAGGGAAAAAAGTACTACAGAAAAGATGGTCAAGAAAAAAATTTGCTAGTTTCCTTCATTTTGAATAAAACAAAATAATCCTATTTGCCTACAGTCGTGACCAACCAAATGATTGTTAAACACTTGCTAGGTGAAATGCTTTTTCATGATGTAAGGAAAGGATTTTCAACAGTTAGCTTACCAATTCAGCTAATGTTTAATTCATTTTCTTGTCTGCTACCAAGATTAAAAAAAAGAACTTATGTCAACAAGAGGGAGACAGCAAAAATTCAGCTTTGCACTCCAATCCTAATTTACAAGAGTACCAAATTCCAATTTCTAGATAAAAGATGTCTTAGGAGGGAGGCCAAAGTTGAGATTGCAAGCCATAAAGCAGCTACTGATACACAGATATCACTGCTAATAAATCCTTTTGGCAAAGTCAAATTTATGATCTAGTTAAAATGGAATATCCTGGCATCTAATGTCATCACAGCACTAATGGGATATATCTGCTGCAACAAACTGCCTTCTGCCTTAAAATACATTATTTTCTTTGGTTTTGTTTCTCAGCTTGCCTCTAGTTTTACGCTAGGCAGGGAGCATTAACCAAACATACTGCAGGTAGGGGTTTTTCCCCCAGGTGCTTTGCAGCATTTGTGTAAAATGGCACCAGTATTAAGTAATGGAAAACACAGGACTGACAAAAAATGCAGACTTACATGTTCTGCAAAGACCTAAAGAGAAGTGCAGAGGAAAACCTCTTTTATTTCCCAGACATACATATTTCTCTGAGCCGTGAGAAAGGCAGTGATTAGTCATAGCCAGGTGTCGAAGAACAAGACACATAGTGTGATGTGTATGTGAAAAGCAGACATTATCAGTGGAATCACAAATCCCACCTTTCCTAATTGGAGATCTCCTTCAACTAAAATGAAGCGTATACTGAATATACTCATTTTAAGACCTATGACTTCTAACATAATAATTCAGAGTTTTGACAACACTGTAAGAAGATGAGAATCCCTAGATTCTGGTTTATCCCTCATATGTCTTCCCCTTCCAAAAATACATTGATTTTTATAGGTATGACAAGCTGGTTCAATGCACCTCTATGTGAAGCAATTTTTCGTATCTGTACATGAATACTAGAAGATATTTTGAGCACACCAGAAAGGGTAACAAATGCAAACTGCTGTAGGCTCACATATCTGGCAGGGTGACATCTAGAAAACTGTAGAACTGCTGCAATTTCTACAATATAATGACACTGCATCAGATAATATACTACCTGACGGAAACTGTTAAAAAACATAAAGGAAGCATAAGGAGAGAGAGAGGAAAAAAATAAATGTGCAGGAATAAATACAACTACTGACATTCTGTTTGTTTTCCTCTATTCCCCTCACCACAGCTGCTTCTAGTGTAGTGTATCCTTTGTCGATATTGCAGCATGAAAATGAAAAGGAGGAAGGGAACTAACCCTGAGAGGAAAGAAAACCTCTGTAGATTTCATTTAACCCTAGTTCTTCAAACTAATCCATTTGCAAGTCAGTCTTATCAAAAAGAAGATTCCTTATTGCAATGTTTCAGGGGAAAGAAAAAAACCCAAACCACAAACCAAAACCTAAACCAGCTCGTATTAAGCACTCTCTACAGCCAGAGGAATTCAAATACAAAGTTTTTTCTCTCTGCACGCACCACAGCACAGTGACTGGTTGCAGCCTGCACAGCATTTCGTTCCAAAAGAACCTTTCTAATTCAACTAAACACTAAACATTTGAGCACTAAAGAAAAAAGAAGTCTGTGCATCCACCCAGGTTCAACTCCTAACAGAAGTATGGGAGACAAATAAAGGAGTTCTTTTTAGTCTCTGGACTATGCATCTCTACCTACACCTCTATGCTTCCCAAAAAATTAAACATAAGATCAGAAATGTCTGTTCTGACCCTAGGTTTCCAGCATTTGCTGCTTACCCTTTCCCTTACAGCAGTACTGCCTCTAAAGCTAAAGTTTCATTATTAGATTATTTTCTGGCTGGTGAACATAGCCTTAAAAATGAAACATGAACCTAAACTCAGGCAGCGTAATTTCTGAGACTACAGTAGAATTTAGAAACAAGGCCACAATATCGTAGATAATAGAAAAAAAGAAATCGTAAAGTCCATATACTAACATGAATCTCAGTCCTCTCAGCTTTATAGAGCATTAATATGAATGACATTATGACTAGTTATTCACTTCCTTTAAGTGCTAAATCTAATGAGCAAAGATTATAGTGTGATTTGAGCTTTGCGAGAGCATAGCTGATAACCTGTTTTCACAAAAGCATGGGTAACGTGCTTATTCAGATCTTCTCTGTTATTGAAAGCCTTAAGTTCCCTATCTCCAGATTTCTCTCATGTTTTTTTAGGAGTCAGCTATGCATTCTCAACAGCAAAAAATCATTAGAGTGTTGAGATTTGAAATTATGAAATCCTAATACCGAGACTGGAACTGAACACACAGGGTACCTCATGGGACTCCTTGCAAGATGTTGCTGCTCATTTTCCTACACAACTCCCCTCCACCCTCCATTTTATTTCAGGTAAAATAAACTGCTGGCGAAATTTCACAGCTGCAAAGCACACAATACAGACATTTTTATGAAGGTTTCAGGTCGAGCTCACCGTGTGCCAGAGAAAGTGTCTTCACTCCTGTCAGAATACAACGGCATTAAACGCAACGGTTAGTGGGTTGATATTCTACTGCCATCCAAGAAGGTCTTAATTGCACCAAGAGCAGTTTCTGCCAGATTTTCAAAACTAAGTCTCCTGCCAACTTCATTAAGCTTATTTTTACAGTGCATCATTCCCCTGTTTATCATCAGCTCCTCCTGTAATGGAATGCCCACCCAAATACTGGCTTATCAAACAACATTAAAGGTATCCATATGCTGAATTTCATGGTATTGCTGATTGTTCTGAAAAGTTACAAACTTCAGGAGGTGTTTATGAGCACTTAAAAAGGCTTTTCTGTTGGGTTTAATCTTAGCTCATTCTTTTTCTCTTTCAGGAGGGAGTGACTGATTTTTTTTTTAACATTTATTAATAAATAAATTTGAGGAAGAAAGTCTGAGCATCCAACTGATCACAGAATCACAGAATCACTAATTTACTACTGCCTAGTAATGCTGTGAAATGGTGATGAACGCTGGGTAACTTTTTCTGTCTATGCTCAGTTTTTGTCTTGCATTTTTTGTAGGCACCAACCTTGTGCCATTTTTAATGACAGTTCTTTTTAGTCTCTTTTCTTCCCTCCAATCTAATACCTGTCACAACCATCACACAACCAAGAGCCTTCTCATAGGCTTTAGTTAACCCACTGACCCATGGAAAAGCAGGCTCTGGAGCCTGCAGAAGTGTTTGCTTACTGAAACCTATATTTGCTTACAGCTTGTCTATAAAAACATATGCTTGTGTATATATTGCGAATCCTTTGCTTGTTTTACCTTTTGAAGAAGAAAGCAATGAAATACAAGCTCAGCTGAGGTACTGGGTTAACAGTATCTACATTTTAACAGTGTCGCGTGATAAAATATCCCTGGAGATTTGAGAGGGTGAGAGGGAGGACTCAAAAGCATATCAAATTAAACATCTTCAAGTCCTCAGGGGCAGAGTCAGAGGGGGAAGGGAAAAGCTGTCATCTCATTTCTCCAGTCAGTACTGCCTGCAGATTCAGGTTAGGAAGCAGGCCTTCTGAGGAGAACAGGCATCAATTTGTTGAAATGCTCTTCCCCCCATATTCATTTCCTCTCTCTTTTTTAGTGCTTTTCATCAGCATTTATTCTATTTTTAAAAACAATGTAAGTTTTTTCTTTTTTCATGAAGTCCTCCAAAATATTCATTTGAATGCTTCACAAAAAATATCCGTGAATAACTAGCTTAATTAATGAAAGCTCATTTTATTCTTTTTTTAATAAATTCCACCAATAATTACTTAAAATTAAATTTAAAAAATAAAAGCAATGGAGGCATCAGAATCTATCAATAATTGATTAAATTGATCAGCTAGAGATAGCACACGTGATAGCACAGGTGTCGTACACTGGTTATTTGTCACACAACCTGATACCTCTCATCATGTGTTGAAAGGTTTACAGGTTGAAATGTATGGCTTCTGCTCCCAATTATGGGTCTGCAGGAAAGCTACAGGCTATAGATTGGCTGGTTGTTAATTAAGTGCAAAATGCAATTTCTGCCTCTTCCCACCTTTGTGCTGGATGACCTTCTTTTTTCCTCCCTCTTTGGAAAATAAAATTAGTTCCTCTGGCAAGTGACATTGTTCACATCCTCTGGGTTCTTCCCATCAACTTGATATAGTGTTTTCTGCTATAGTGTGACCACCAGCCATAACTTCCAGTAAAGAAATAATGACAGAACTGATTTATTTTTTAAGGCACAGAATGAAATATTTTTCTTTTTTTTTTTTTTCCAGCTCCTATAAGCTGCGTTACTATCTGCATCAACACCAGTAACACATCCTACCAAGCCACTACATCCTTGTCTGTAACCCTTCCTAGGGGTGTGCAAAACGCACCACTACAGCTCTCTTCTAGTCTTCTCCCAGAATTCCCACAGGCTATCACAGAGGGAATGATGGCATTCCTAGATTTGCCAGCTTTGTGTAGAGAAGAATTAAGTACAACTGCGTAAAAGACAGATGAGATTAACATTCATTAATGGCTGCTTTGTTGCACAGTGTCAGACAAGCCCTCGGCAGCCTGCCACACTGCTCTGGCTTTGCAGGGCGCTGGAGCGCACACCCACGGTGCTCGCCGGAGACAAGGGAACGTGGGTCAGTCACGTTGGGAACAGTGGTTGTGGGAGTGGTGGTGAGCAGAAGAGACAGACAGAGGGGAGGGCGAGAGCTGAACCAGTTTCAGGGAGTCCTCAGAGGGAAGCTTCTGATTTTTCCAGTTCTGATTTTGGACCAGTGCTGGGCGATGAGTCAGTGTTTGTCACTAACGGGGTTCTCTAATGGGGAAATCTACAGCGGTGTGACAGCCTGTCACCACCAGCAAAGGAAGATGGCACTGCAGAGTTAATAAGCCAGGGAGACCGTAAACACAAAGAAACCAGAAATAAAGAGGGTAAGGAGGAACATGAAGCAATAAACAACAAAATACACAGGACCCCATCCATAAAAGTAGCATTTCTGCATATGGAACTGGCTTTGGTTTTCAGTATTCAAAATTTACATCCCTATCTTCTAGGAAAGCAGCTTCAAATTGTTCTCAGCCATCCAAAAAAATAAATACAACCACAAACATAGCCCAATGACATGATACATTCATTCCCCTCTATGCCAACACTCAGACTTCCAAAGCAGTTTGTGCGGTCTGCTAGCATCCCACACACTGGCTTTCTCCCACCCAGAGATGGAGATTCTCCTGCACAGGCAGTGATACCCTTGCAGGGTGCCCGAAACCAATTCAGAAAGGCCACAGATACTCTCTGTCTCACAGCAAACAAGAGAAGGGCCCTCTTGGCTGGCTGCTAGGTGATCTGGCCAAAATATGAACAGGTAAACAAAACCAGTTCTAAAGAAGAAAGCTCTGGGAAAATGCTGTCTCTCGCCTCTCGGTAAGTAAACTGGTAGAGCTATGGGTAAGATGAGATAAGACAGATCATGTGAAGGTCAGTGGGGCAGGACCTTGCCATAAGGCCATTACTGCAGGAGGGAAATGAGGAAGAAGACTTTGGTAAAAGGTGGAAACTGGGACCTGCTCTGATAAACTGTTTTTTATTTGGCCACCTACTCTGTTGAGCTGACATCACAGAGAGAAAGTGACATTAACCACATGATCTCCTGCCAATACTCACTACTGAACCCAGCTCAAAGGCCAGGCTGCACACGTGGTCTGCTTCCTTAGGCAGCATGGGCCTTCAGAGCCTTCCCCAGGTCTCCCAGGAGCACAGTGAGGATCACATGCTATATTCCTGTTATTTGCAATAGTGGACCCCATCATGTTCTTGGCAGGACATCATCATTTCAGTATTGGCTTGCTTATTGCACAGAACTAGAAAACTATAAAAAATGGTGGAATGTGGCAAATACAGAGAATAGAATTGTCTGAAATTTCAAACATTTTCCAGCACTATTTGTCTATTTAAGGGTTCAAAGACAAGTAAAAAGACTCTGTCTAATGAGTAAATCAGAATGCATCATTTGACTTTTAGCAAAAAGAGACAGTCTGAATACTTGTTCTATGTGTCTCCGTCTCCTACTGATTCCCCGGCAACTAAATGCACAGAGATGCAGCACCTCTTCCCTGCCTTCTTTCCCCCAACTCAGCTTTTAATTCAGCAACCTCTTCTCTTCTTACTTTGATTGCCTCCACAGCTGGATCTGTTTGTGGTTTGTTTGGTTTTTTTTCATTTTGGACACACCCGGGTTCTAGGGATGTCCAGAAAAAAATAGCCAATTAAGTCATTCAAAGCCCTGAGCACAGTTAACATTAGTTTGCAGCATGAAAAGAGCAAAACACCTTCCTTGTGCTTGCCAATTACACAATATTTCAGCCAAATGTATTCAATCATGCCAGAATGAAAATTCCAAAGTGAGCATTATGTTCATTTCTAAACCCTGTTAACTTAATTAACTCTCAGTTAAATGTGCACTGATCTTAGACCTAAAGCATGTTTGATGAGGTATTTTTCATTAGGCAAAAGAAAGAATTTGAAATGTGCAAATAATTTGTAGCAAGAGAGAAGAATCCCTTCCCAAAATTGTATACAATGCACATCCAATTTACGGTCACTGAAGGCTTATATTCTATTTGTACTTTGTTATGCTCTTGTCAGTTTTACTTGGATCACGCAATATCATTCCAGCAATACTATTCCCCAGCATAGATGGAAGATAACATTGTCGGTAACATTTAAAATGCAAGACCAAGTAATATGAAAAATTATTAAACCATCCAGTAACAGCTGTATTTAACCTGTGCTGCCACTGCTAAATTCATGCACCGAGTGACTGGTTGGTGAAATTATTAGAGAGACAAGTCTAGATACTCAGATCCTATAACCAGTAAGCATATGACCATTTCTAAAAAGAAAGAAAAGGAAGAAAGGGACTTAGCATTCTTAGCAGAGCTGTAGCATTTTAATGAGCCTGTTTCCACATCAGAAATAACTAGAAGATGGTGCACTTCACTAGTGGGTTAATAACTTTGTCGCTTCCAAGTTGAATGCTATCAAGAACACTTTGCTGGTTTTTTTTTTTCAGAAAAAATAATCTCATACCTGGATGTAACACACACTGAGGCAGAGGTTACTGCTGGCAATAGGAAAGTAATCCCAAAGTAGGTGTCATAAAAGCAAATTATTATTACCAGCAGAGACAGGCATGCCTGGCTGTCAGAACAGGTAGTTAAATAAGATAACAACTCCCTGCTCTGTCCTAGAACTGAGGCTGCAGAAAGTTCATTCCCCACAGCATCTTGTGTATCCTGTACATCATAAAAGGCAGCTTCTAAAAATCAAGGCAGGACAAGTCTGTCCTCCTTTCTCTGCACAAAGTGAATCATAGAATCATAGAATCATAGAATGGCCTAGGCTGGAAGGGACCTCAGAGATCATTTAATCCAACCTCTCTGCCATGGGCAGGGACACTACCTCTCAGCTAGATCAGGCAACACACGGGGACCTG
Source organism: Apaloderma vittatum (assembly GCF_000703405.1). Lineage (NCBI taxonomy): Eukaryota > Metazoa > Chordata > Aves > Trogoniformes > Trogonidae > Apaloderma > Apaloderma vittatum. The sequence goes on from NW_009724330.1 coordinate 89,658, forward strand.
TATTCTAGGCCAGATGAAGAAGCAAAACACTGTGTTAAGCTGATGTCACCCACATTGTGCATCCTTCACCTATTGCTTCAAAAATAAACCACAAATGAATAACTCTCTCATACAGGCACAGAGGGGCATACACGGCACAGAGAATGTTATAGTGACATACTGAAACATGCATACAGGGCACTCTGTAGCCATTCTTCTGTCATTAAGTGTGTTAAAGCACAGGAAGAGACAGATACCATGACAGGTCCAAAAATAACTTTACTGAGTTAAATAGTTATGGGCTGTGGCTGTGGGCTATATTTCATGTAGCCAGTCAGTTGCCAGCACAGTAATATTTCCAAGTTTTCCTGAATATTAAACTGAGAAAAAATACTTCCCTGCCACTCTCAGAATAGAAACATTCAGAATCCAGAAGGTTGTGCCATCTCTGTCTTTTAGCATCAGCAAGTCCAGAAAGCTCCAGAGAGCATTTTGATTTCTGTTCCTTCTTTGTGATGTAAGAGGTGTGCAGAGCAGTGCTTAACCTCCTGCGCTTATCTCCGCTGCAGCTTCCTCTGACAATTTTTTCCATCTGATTCCTGACTTCATGTCCACATTGCCCACTCATGAAGCTCCTGTACACTTAGGATTTCCCATGTGCCTGAATGATCGCAGCAGGTTTATGTAGCACTTTCTGGACAGAGAGCTACTTTTGTCACGAAGGTTAAAGCACTACCTCTGCTGTCCATCCTGACTACACTCCTTTTTCTAACACTCTCCAGCTATCAACGTTCCTGGTGTAGTTACTCTTCAAATATATTACAATATTTTTAATCAGCACATGGTTATTCTGCCAAAAGTTACTCTTATTTGCTTCTTAGTAAAATATACCAACATATCCCACCTTCCCTCCAACTTGGCAACAGCAGATGTTTGCTCTTTATTCACCCATTATAATTTCCATTCATATAATACACAGCACTTCAAAGTAACCCTGAACCTGAATAGGACTACAATCCTCATACATACAGCTTAATTTTGAGTACTAGAAGATGCTTGGTTTAGCATGAAGTCAATTTGCATACTGATAGATCTCTTTCACTTCCAGTCAAAATATAAAAAGTTAACGCATTGCTGTAATAATTCAGTATACGTTAAATCTAATTTCTTTTGATGCAGTCAGCCACCTATTGTCACTTTAATGAACTTTCCTGGCACATGCACACACACTGTTTCATGTGAAAACATTTATGTTAGTACTCATTTCAATTAATTTTTCCCTCAAAGTTGAAAAATTCAGACAGAGATGTATTCAACTTTTCAAAAAATTGAGCATTTTTGAGTTAGGGAAAGGGAGAAAGAAGAATTATTCCATTGCTCCAACATTTGAGTCGGTGATAGTTTTACAATGAATTTGCAAAGTTAATCAGTCATTTCTTTATTTACCTTGTGTTACTATCTACTTAGCATAGGGAGATGCGCATAGGTACTCAAAATTTACCATAGAAAGTATATGATCAAGGGAAAGAAATGAAAAGGTGGAAGAAGTACACAGGCCATTTATCAGAGCAAGGTAACTCTGCTCATTCGCTCCTAATAGGAGATGAGATTACAGAGCCAGAAAGAAAGTGGCACTGAGGGAAAAAATTCATACACAAGTGCACGATGTTTATATGCCATATTTTCCAGTCTCATATCCAACAAGCCACTACCAATATTTTCTCTAGGAAATTAGAGAGGCAATTTGTATGCATCAGAACATCTATTTGACTTTTCACCAAGTTATGCCTTCATCTTTCTGACATTTACCAAGTGAATTTGCCAACATATTTTTCTTCTTTCCCACACAAAGTACTTGCTGTGTTTGCTGGCTATTAAATGCTGTGTTCATAGTACAGACTGTGTTTACAGGCTGCCATTTAACCACTTGTAGTTTCTCAGTACCCCTGGTTCTATCTGATGCTTCTTAACACTAGCTGTGCTTTGCCATACAGGTACATGAAATTGCATTACTGCTCACATAAAGGTTATTTGCAATAGGTATCTTTTCGAAAAGATGTCTGTGTATATGATATAGGAGTCTTCCCACTTTGCAAGTATCTGACTCCACATATGTCCTATATACATACAAGTACTATGCAATCTTCTTAATCACTTGCATGGCAAAAAAAAACCCAACAACAAAACTGAAAACAAAACACAAAAAAATTCCATAAAACTGAGGAAAAAAAAGGGAAGGAGTAAGGCATTGAGGACGCTGCCACTCAATTTCACTGGTCCTTCAAGGTATTAAGCCCAGAGGTTGTTGTTCTCCTTTTACAAAGCTTTGAAGACTGTACAGTCAGATAAACTAACGCTGAGAATTTTGTTTACCCAGCTCTGTTTCCAGTGACTGCAAAACATGCGAAAACAATTGGCAAAGATACAATAAGCTCTTTCCAATTTTCTCTCCCTACTGGTGTTACCATTATGCTGAACCTGCACATAGAGAACACCATCCATGTCAGCAGTACTCAGAGGTCTGTCAGATTCCCCGTCACTAACTCACTGATTGATTTTGTTTCTCCCATTTCTGGGTCAGTGAATTCTTACATGTGGCTATTTTCCAGGCAAGTATTAACTGCAGCAAAACGTTATTAATGCAGTGTACTTCAGCAGGGAAAATGAAGAGAAAAAAATCTCAAACAAGTAACAACATAATTTGGTACAGAGTCTTTGTCGTTAACATCTTTGTGTGCATATGCACATATATTCAACTTCCAGAATTTCACCTTGGATGAGAAAATATTCCCCTGGAGACAGAAAGGGTCTGATGCCTCCTTATAATGCTGACAGTTTTCTGTTCTTGAAAGGCATAAGTAAACTTAGTGCACAATATATTTGTGTGTAAAAAGAACATGTGAAAGTGGAGTTAAAAGGCAAGATTGTCCCAGGATTTAATATATTCATTAATAAAAAATCTTCCCCAATAGAAAAGGTCTCTATGGGATAATGAAATTGTATCAGATTCCCTGAGTCACTGTTTTACTTCACTGTTTTATTCTACTGGGATTTCTTTGTGGGTCTTTTTAGCATTTTAAATGGGGTACTTCAGCTTCACTACTTGTCAAAAAACATGCATTTAGACAAGATATCATATGCCTTAAAAGAGTATTCAGAGATATAACTGCAGTCTTTTGTTAAGTTACTTTTTGTAAAAAAAAAAGTCCACTGTTCAATGCTCCACTGGATGTTCAGTTCTGCTCTTTATAGAAAAAGTATATTTTTCCTTTTTGCTTTAGTGTTGATTTCTGTAAGACCAACTTGAAAAGGAAAAAATAAAAAAGCCAAAACAGAGTGAAAAGAATTCAAGCTATTATAAGACAGATCTTAACAGCACTTTGCAATCAAAGAACATGTTAAACTGACTGTAGGTAACTCCTTTGAGTCATCAGGTTGTTCTCCCTGAAGACATATTTGTTTAGGCTTCCATCCTTTCTCTAGTTCATATCTGGCACAGAATGACTCCATGAGGAAATAAAGCGAGAACAATGCTGAACAAACACAAATAACGCTATTTGCCCGTCTGCCTCCATGAGCTGGCACAGGCATCTCTATCAAAATGCCAACAGGCAAGCAGAGGCCGTAAATATTACAGCGCTGGACCGATATAACAGAGCTGCATCACTGCAGTACTTCAGGCAAGTGGAATAAACAGCCCTTTTTCAGGTAGCGTGAGCAGCTGAGCACGCTGTGTTCTTGCAGGACTGAAACTCTGGCCTTGTGGCCCAGGGTACATGCTAGGGAGAGGTAGGGTACAGTTGCTTGAGACAAGGCTGCCTTTAATAAAGTAAACTATGTGTTCCCTGCAATGGCACAATCTCGCATCTTCATTAGGAGCAGCAGCTGCCAGCGCACAACCCACACAAGTAACAGTCAAAGGGATATTTCAGGAATCACTCTATAAAGGGCCAAATAGAGCCCAGCATCATGGGATAAGCCAGAGCATATAAGCTTCACTGCCTCTGCCTCAGATACTGGTAAGAGGCTTAGAAAACAAACCATTTTGATCATGAAATCACACTCAAATGACAGATAATGAAAACTAACCTTGAAATTCAAATACAGAATAAGACTGCCTCCCTTCAAGCCTCTAGATGGCTCCAGAATTAGAAACTCAGCACTGGTGGTATATTTATATTCAGTCAGCAGGATATGGGCTGGTAAGGCTCATGAAGAAAACTGCTGATACGTTGCCCAACAGCAGTATTCCACCTGTCCTGGTGGCCATATTTAAAAATATTTCCTATCAAAATAACACAGATATTATTTGTTTTTTAGTAACCATTCTCTGTAATCCATTTTATTATTTAGGCAGTAAATGACAAATGAGATTCAGCGAAACAAATGTAAAACAGGACTTCCCATGTGCTTTCTGAGTATCAGACATCTCCCAGCCCCAGTGGCATCTGTGTACAGGTGATGACGGGGTAATATGCCAGGAGCAATCCGTGGTGCAGAATTGTCCATACTACTTGCCTGGGAAATACATGGTCTGAGCATCCCAAGCCATAGTATCTGGCTGACATCGGTCAAAATCATGCCCAAGAGCCCATTAACAACTAAGCCAGTGCTTGCACAACCAGCACTGGACAATCTGGCACTCCAGCTCACTCCCTACTCCTGTTCAATTTATCATTAGAGATGTGGCTGTTGAACCCTATCTAACAACCATTTAAGTTGGCTGCAATCACTCTGTTCACTCTAATGCAGCCTTGGTTTCTTTAAGCAAACTGGAAAAAGGCCAGGTGGAGTAAAAAACATTCTCACCCGTTTTTAAGACAGGGATTAATCCAAATAAGAACATTTCTTAGGAACATTATAAACATCTAACTTAATCCCTCCTATCACAGGATGCAGAAATTTTGCCTCAGTGATTTTGGCATTGTCTTCGCTCTTAGCTGTCTGTTGTGGTTTAACCCCAACCAGCAAATAAGCATCATACAGTCACTTGCTCACTCCTATCCCTCTGCAGTGGGATGGGGAGGAGAATTGGAAAGGAAAAAAAGGAAAACTCATGGTTTGAGATAAAAACAATTAAATATTGAAATAATGAATCGGAAAAAAAAATTCATGAAAATGAAGATAATGAAAAGAGAGAAATAAAACTCAGGACAGGCAAGTGATGTGCAATGCAATTTATCACCAGCCTCTGAAAAATGTCCAGTCAGTCCCCAAGCAGCAATTGGACCCTCCCAGTCAATTCTTCCCCATTTCTGTACTAAGCATGATGTGTTACAGTATGGAATAACCCTTTGCCTAGTTCAGGTGAGCTGTTACAGCCACACTCCCTCCCTGGTTCTTGTGCACCTGCTCACTGGCAGAGCATGGGAAACTGAAAAATCCTTGATATAGGATAAGCACTACTTGGCAACAACTAATATATCAGAGTGTTATCAACATTATTGTCATAAAAAATCTCAAATACAGTGCTGTACCAGCTACTAGGAAGAAAATTATCTTTGTTCCATTCGAAACCAGGACACTATCCCAAAGTTACCTTTTAGAAGTCTACCCAAGGAGTGTGCTATAAGACAGCAGAGTATGGAAATGACCACAACACTTTATAATGTATTCAAATGGTGATATACCTAAGGCTACCTTTGAGCTATGAGGTAATTCTAAAAATAGTTAAACCTGGTTAGCTCAGTCGGTTACAGCATGGTGCTGATAATACCAAGGTCATAGTTTCGATCCCCGTTCGGTCCCCATGTGTTGCCTGATCTAATTGAGAGGCGTCCCTACCCATGATAGGGAGGTTGGTTTAAATGATCTCTGAGGTCCCTTCCAGCCTAGGCCATTCTATGATTCTATGATTCTATGATTCTATGAAATGGGTTCTCATGGGGGGTTTCAATTTACCAGATGTGTGCTGGAAGTACAACACAGCAGAAAGAGGGCAACCCAGGAGGTTTCCAGAATGTCGGGATGACAACTTCCTGTTGCAGCTCGTCAGTGAGCCTAACAGGGTAGTGCCTCTTTACGAACAGGGAAGGGCTGGTAGAAGATGTGGTGGTCAGAGGTCACCTTGGCCACAGCAATTGTGATATGATAGAATTTTCAATACATGGTGAAGTTAGGAGGGTTGTCAGCAAAATCTCTACCTTGGACTTCCGGAGGGCTGACTTTGGATTATACAGGACGCTGGTTTGAAGAATGTCTTGGGAATTGGCCCTTAAAAACAAAGGGGCCCAGGAAGGCTGGGCTTACTTTAAGAGTGAAATTATAAAAGCCCAGGAGCAAGCTGTCCCTATGCACCATAAAATGAGCCGTCAGGGAATAAGACTGACATGATTGAGCAGGGATCTTTCACAGGAACTCAGGGAAAAAAAGAAGTGTAGCAACTCTGGAAAAAGGGGCAGGTGAATCAGGAAATATTTAAAGATATTGTTAAGGTCATGCAGAAAGAGAATAGGGAAGCGAAAGCTCAGTTAGAACTTAATCTGGCCATCTCTGTAAAGGATAACAAAAAGTGCTTTGATAAATACATTAATAACAAAAGGAGGGTCAGGGAAAATCTCCATTCCTTATTGGATGAAGGGAGAACATAGTAACAGAAGATAAGGAAAAGGCTGAGGTACTTAACACCTTCTTTGCCTCAGTCTTTAACAAGAAGACTGGCTATCCTAAGGACAACTGGGCTCCTGAGTTGGTAGACAGGGATGTCATCCAGGAGGAAGTAGTTAGTGACCTGCTGTTCCAGTTAGATCCCAACAAGTCCATGGGTCTGGACGTGTTTCATCCTAGGGTCCTGAGGGAGCTAGCAGAAGAACTGGCTAAGATGCTCTCCATCATTTAACACCAATCCTGGCTAACTGGGGAGGTCCCAGAAGACCAGAGGTTGATGAACATGATGCCCATCCATAAGAAGGGCCAGAAGGAGGATCCAGGGAACTATAGGCCTGTCAGCCTGACCTCAGTGCCTGGCAAGGTTACGGAGTGGATCACCCTGAGAGTCATCAAGTGGCATATAGAAGACAACCAGGGGACCAGGCCCAGCCGACACGGGTTTAGGAAAGGAAGGTCCTGCCTGACCAATCTCATTTCCTTCTATGACTGGGTGACCCATCTAGTGGTCTTTCAGTACTTAAGAATCACAGAATGGCATAGGCTGGAAGGGACCTTAGAGATCATCTAGTCCAGCCTCCCTGTTATGGGCAGGGATGCCACCTCTCGACTAGACCAGGCATAGTGGATGAGCGGAAGGCTGTGGATGTGATCTGCCTCAACTTTAGCAAAGCCTTTGACACAGTCTCCCACAGTATCCTCCTGGAAAAGCTGGCAGTCCATGGCTTGGACAGGTGCACCCTTCATTGGGTCAAAAACTGGTTAGATGACTGGGCCCAGAGAGTGGTGGTGAATGATGCTGCATTCAGTTGGCATCTGGTGACCAGTGGTGTCCCCCAGGGATCAGTACTGGGCCTAGTCCTATTCAACATCTTTATTGATGACCTGGATGAGGGGACTGAGTCTATCCTTAGGAAGTTTGCAGAGGACACCAAGCTGAGGGGGAGTGTCAATCTGCTGGAGGGTAGGAAGGCACTGCAGAGGGACCTGGACAGGCTGGGTCGATGGGTCGAGGCCAACGGTGTGAAGTTCAAAAAGAGCAAGTGCAGGGTCCTACACTTGGGCCACAATAACCCCCTGCAGTGCTACCGACTAGGGGAGGAGTGGCTGGGGAGCGGCCCGGCGCGAGGGGACCGGGG
>NW_009724330.1:97394-132288 GCF_000703405.1 Apaloderma vittatum
ATGAGCCAGCAGTGTGCCCAGGTGGCCCAGAAGGCCAATGGCATCCTGGCTTGTATCAGGACCAGTGTGGTCAGCAGGAGCAGGGATGTGATTCTGCCCCTGTGCTCAGCCCTGGTGAGGCCTCCTCTCAAGCCCTGTGTGCAGGGCTGGGGCCCTCACTGCAAGAAAGACCTTGAGGGGCTGGAGTGGGTCCAGAGGAGAGCAACGAGGCTGGGGAAGGGACTAGAGGGAAAGTCCTGTGAGGAGAGGCTGAGGGAGCTGGGATTGTTTGGCCTGGAGGAGACTCAGGGGGAACCTTATCAATCTCTGCAACAACCTGAAGGGAAGTTGTAATCAGGTGGGGGTTGAATTCTTCTCCCAGGCAACTGGTGACAGGACAAGAGGGTATGGCCTGAAACTGTGTCAGGGAAGGTTTAGGTTGGATCTCAGGAAGCCCTTCCTCACGGAGAGGTTGCTCAGGCACTGGGATGCACTGCCCAGGGAAGGGGTGGAGTCACCATCCCTGGAGGTGGTTAAGGAGAGGCTGGGTATGCCGGGGGCTGGCCAATGTGATGATGTTGGGACATAGGCTGGACTTGATGATCTCAGAAGTCTTTTCCAGCCTCAACAATTCTGTGATTCTGTGAAATAAAAAATGTAAACACTCTAATGTTAAAGTCCGCAGTCTCCAGATTTTATCGCATTTTCATGAAATTAGCTGTTTCTCCCTGGGTCTAAACTCATGGTAAAGTCATTCTTGAAAGTTAAACATGGTCTTTCATAAGCACAATAGATCCTGCTCTTTAACTTATTCACAGTAAGGTGCATTTTCAGGATGTCAGGTTATTTGGGAGCTTTTTTTAGATCTTTTATCTTAGATCTAATTTATAACATTCTTTTTAGCACAAAGACTGAGAGAAACATAATTTCAGCCATGATCTCACCAGTGCTGCTTATACACTACTGTTGCTTGATAGACCTAGGAACAATTCAAGAACAATAACAGTTCCTTCTATAACAGGTTTTCAGTAGAAGTGCACTCTTAATATAGATCAAGAAATCCTATTTATTGCAGAAGAAATCAGTAGAGAGATGTACAAAGTCTTCTAAAGGAGGTGATTCTGCTCCTCTATTCCACTCTGGTGAGACCCCACACAGAGTACTGCATCCACCTCTGGAGTCCTCAGCACAGGGAAGACATGGACCTGTTGAAGAGGATCCAGAGGAGGGCCGCAAAGACAATCAGGAGACTGGAGTGCTTCTCCTATGAAGAAAGGCTGAGAGGGTTGGGCTTATTCATCCTGCAGAAGGCTCCATGAGACTTTATTGCAGGCTTTCAACACTTAAAGAAGGGCTTATAGGAAAGATCACGAAATACATTTTATTAGAGCCTGTAGTGATAGTACAAGGGACAATGGTTTTAAACTAAGAGAGTAGATTCAGACTGAGTGTAAGGAAGAAATTTTTTTACTATGAGGGTGGTGAAAGACTGGAACAGGCTGTAGAGGGAGGTGGTAGAAGTCCCATTCCTGGAAACATTCAAGGTCAAGTTCGACGGGGATCTGAGCAAATTGATGTATTTGAAGATTTCCCTGTTTATTGCAGGAAGGTTGGACTAGAAAACCTTTAAAATTCCCTTCCAACCCAAACCATTCTATGATTTATGATTCTATGATTCGGAGAGTGACAGCAAAGTCCCCAGTTAAACAACCACAATGGGCTCAGTGTCTGATCCCTCATATCCTGAGCACTCAGAGCTTTGCAGCCTTTAAGATCCAGGCCCTTTTGGGACTGCAAGTGTATTGCTGATCACGCCACCTTCCAGCTTATTAGCAATCATCATGCATCCGTCAGAGCAGCTAACTTTTCCTTGTTCTTTCTCTCTCCCTGTCTTTGTCACTTAACATACACACTTGGAACTCTACTTAGCATTCCCATTGTATTTCCAAGCCATAGCACACATTAATAAACATTCCTTGGTGTTTGTAACCTGATCAGACACATCACAATTTCAGTTGTCAGAACAGAAACAACAGTAGTTTTAACAAAAACAAGTTAACATGGCCTTACCCCATCTCTAATTCCAGTGGGAAATGCACGGCATTTCCTGCATACTTCAAAAAGTGGAAAGAATAAACAAGTTGATGAAGTAGCAGTAGTACAAAGTCTAAAAAGAAATAATAATAAAGAACTAGATCATGAGCACCATTTGGTTTCAGAATGCAGTGGTCCATTCATTATATATTGTATGAGTTGATTTCCAAAGCTAATGAAACCTTTTGCTTTGAAGTACTGGTTCAAAAACTTCTTCCCAGTGCACATGAGAGAGATATTTTCTCTTGGGTCATTAATCCCACCTCAGGATCCAATACTTCCCCTTACACTCAGGACACACCTGTTGCAAGACAAGCAACTGTTTACAAGGAAAAGTAACACTAAGAACATTATATATATTTAAGAATATCCTGATGTAACTTCATATGCTTAATGAGGCACAGCAGCAAAGAGCAAAGCTTGCAACATAGGGCCAAAGCACTATGCAGACCACTAAGCATTCAAAGGACAAAAAGGTCTTAAAAAAAAAAAAATCAGGGAAATAAGACTGACAACTGATCAAAGGGTAAAAATATTAATTATAAAAGTGATATTTCAGTCTCTGAAAAGTGAAAGTACAAATAGATCTGCCATTCAAAGCATGATATGTCTACCATGAATTTTTTAAAAGTACACCCATCAGATGAAAACTTTCTCATAAACTATCCTGGTTTAATATAAATATTCAGGAAAGTAGTTATTAAAACTGGACATTAGTTTGAGTTTGGGGGTTTTTGTTTACTTTTTAGTTGATTTTGTTTTATATGAGAATTAACCTAGAAATTACCTTGTTCATAAGATGATGAGTAATATATTGAACTAACATGGATGGATATCCACAGCATAATAAAACAGGTTGCATTTTCAGCATAAGCGTTTGAGAAATATTTCAGCAACTGCCAAAGTTTAAACAGAAACAAAAACATATTACTTTAAGGAAAATATTAAGGAATAAATAATTGCAAAATAATTATCATCCTGAGATCAATACTAATTTGATAGAACTAAGTTACTAGTAAGCATATGTAGAGTTAGTTTGAGTAATTTCTATTATCTGATGTCTTCACATTTCGTTCTCACCTACTGACAAATATAGCAGCTGTCTAAAGTGCCACTGTTTGCACACAAAACTTATATCCACTTTGTCTCCTTTAAGCATCTCTTAAGCTAATCACAGGAATAGGTGTCTCCAATGAAAAGAGAGAAAGACAAACTCTACCATTCAAAAACATCACCAATGCAGCCTTTCACTATATTGACAAAAACGCAGGCTGTACACAACACACAGGACTGAGTCTGTCCACTTGTTGAATAATTGCCTTCTCCCCATAGTGCGGAGGTCATTTCTTTCTAATCATTCATAGAATCATAGAATTGTCAGGGTTGGAAGGGACCTTAAAGACCATCTAGTTCCAATCCCCCCACCATGGGCAGGGACATGCCCCACTAGACCAGGTTGCCCAGAGCCCCATCCAGCCTGGCCTTAAAAACTTCCAGAAATGGGGCTTCCAAAGCAGTCATGTGTTACCCCAAAAACATCCATATATCACCCCATCACTTTGCCAAACAGGCACATCCAAACATACGTCATCTTGCTGTACATGTGAAATATACAGTGGAGAGATTTCTCACTACAAGACTCAAATTTGCATTCCATCCAAGAAGGGAATACAGTCATCTGCAGAGATCTGGAATCAGGTAACAAGATGCCTCACCCTCCTATCCTTGCATTGAAACAATAAACTTTAAAGACTGTCAAAAAACCATTCACTAGCCCAAAAGACTCAATTTTTTGTATATGTTTTAAAATACAACTCCTCAGATCAAAGAGAAGCTATATGCTGCCAAATAATGGAAAACTGCTACTTAAAAAGTTACTACAAGCCCAGAAATACAAACACTTCCTCAGAAATAACAGCAGTATCCCTCACTCTCTATACAGCTAAATCTGGTTAGCTAAAGGAGTCTCCCAGAATAAAACAGATCTTAATTACTTTTAGAAGAGAAAGAATAACAGAATAGAAATTGGCAGTCTCTTCCTTTGAGACATATTTATTTTCCAGTGATGAACAATGATTTTTTGACCTCAAAATGCTCTGAGATTGCATTTGTCAATCTAGATTTTCCTCAAATTAAAGAATAACTAAACAACCAATTTTAACATTATAAAAATGTTGATAAGTCATTATTAATCTAAAAACTTTAATACTTAAGATTTTACAAATTAAATCATTAAAGCATCAAACTCGTCATTGCTCACTACACCTTTTCAAGAATTGAAAACAATGTTTTATTTTCTATGTGGCTTTGTTTCAATTTTGCCAATGAAATAAAATTTAAAAACACATGTTTTATGAGCTTTAAGAGTGACCTTCCATCTTCTCCAAGGTCAGATACCTACTGTTAATAGAATTAGTTTGAGAAAGGGAAGATTTACTGGCCCTCCTTTCAGTGAGAGCTGGACCAGGACTCGAAATGTCCTTTACACCTGTAATGATTCTGGAAGTCTATGAATAAAATTCCTGCCTCTTTAGAAATTGTTCCCAGCTATCTTAGTTGGGCATATGGTATCAATTACCATAATACTCTACTTCCTTGCAATCTTTAATATATTTATTTTCACAATCCTTTTGAGAGGCAAGAAAGTCTATTATCCTTATTTTATAGATAGAGGACTCAGGTATTGAAATTTAAATGGTTTCTGTTAAATATTTCTATTCTATTCCTTATGCTCAAGGTTTTTTGGATGCTGCATATCTGCGGACGTTTATGCATAAGATACTGAAAATATACATATGTCCTTCTGGGTAATTTCATTTTAATATTTCCATACCTGATGGCTTAAATAACTTCACAACACTAGAAAGTTTTAGTTTGGGCATTAGAATTTAACTGTCTTAAAAAATGAAAACTCATGTCAATACAGTATTTTCTGGCTTGCTATACTGCCCTGGACACAGCCAAACCCAAGCACTTAAATGAGTAAAATGATAATTTGAATGGCCTGGTAAATACATAGTCAAGTTGCACATTATATTTCACAGGAGTGTAAAAGATTGCTCCTAACACTAGTGTCATATTGATGTGAAATACAGGTTAGTAACTCTGATTTAAAACACAGCAGTTAAAACAATTCCTTAACATTTCCATTCATGAGGCTCACCTAAATAATTCAAGGTTGGCTTCTCGGGTTTTTGATCACAAAAGAATATTAGCAGGTTAGTAAAACAAACCAAACCAATAAAAAGAAAGAAAAAAATGTTAAAATATTTTACAAATTTATCAGGCAGAAATTTTAGTCCACACCTCAGTGCAACAACTTGCTGCTAAAACCGTGATCCAAGAGAGATCCAAGGCCAACAGAGCCCATGATATTTAACTACAGACATTTTGCACAGTTCTAGCAATTTATATGTAGAAACATATGTTTCACTTTAACACTTATAATGTCTCAAACTGCTAATACACCATAAAAACAGAAATGTGGAAACAGTAAACATGGATAGGTTAGTAGTAAAGAATATTTGCATTGAGCCTGTACAAGCTCAGGAATATTTTCTTATCTGGATTTACTGAAATCTTAATCACAAACCCTCGCTATGTTTATATCCCTGGGAGCCATATTCTTTTGCTGTAGTGTATGCTGCTCTCTTTGTGGCAGATTGTTTTAAAAATATTTTAAAGGAGACACTCAGCATGCAGCTAAGACTCTTTCCATCAAAGGTTGAACAACAGAGTTCTCCACAGAAAGGGCTCACTCCATTTCGTGTTCAATCTCCTGAGTAGTGTGAATTTATTAACCACTTTGAAGTAGTAAAAATGTGATGTGTGTGTGTACAGATGATCCAAACAGTATAAAAACCAGCTAGGAAATCAATAAAGCAGCTTTTTAACAAATGCATTTCTAACCGATCAAAAGAATAGCCTAACGGCTACATACGGCTGATCTAACACTCATTACATTATCATTTCAAGGAAACATCTTTTGCAACTGAAAGGTGAAGTCTTACTGTAATGAGCTCCTTCTGAGTCAGCAGCAAGACCCTTTTTTATAGTGCTGAGACAAAATAAATATGTGGCAAACACCGGGGAGGAATTATTCTCTGCAAACAAATGTTTTTCTGCATGCAAGAGCTCTTGCTTTGAATTTGTTTGCTACTTAAAAGCAAGGAAATGTAGAGAGAAGGGGGTCTTTAATGTAGGACCTTTTCATTAAAAGAGGAAAAATGAAACTCATCAGTGATTGCCTCTGAGGGATGGGTAAGAGTGGGAAAACATATTCTGCCTGACATTAGCAGATTCAAATATACATTTCATGCAAAATTCGATTTGAGCTGGCCCCAGAGAACTTCTCTGATATTTTCCACAGGTCTCACACTTGGAGGAATGTTCTCCTCACTAACAGTATCAAAGCTGAATACTTTTTTTGAATTAAGGAGATATTAAATCCGAAATAAAAGGCTTTGTTTAGAGTTTAAGAGACTATAAAAGGTTTAGGTCATATCCTCAGATACCATAAATTACCAAAGATCTGGTGAGACACAGTTTACACAAATTGATCGATCAGCCCCAACTATACTACTATATCCCTTTTCTTTGTGTGTGTGTGTTGTTATGTTGAGAATAACTGATAGGCAATTAAAAATCAAACGTGGTTAAGTTCTGTAGTAGGCTTTTAGTTGGTTGATCCAGAAATAACTGACATCCATGACAGATTAAGACTCAGGACATCCTTTTTCTCCCCTTCTTTACTCACAAGATTCTCTTACAAGTAAAAAACGTCCTAAAAAAATATTGATAAGGAAAAAAGCAGCTGATACAAATAACCACAAAGTCTTGCAAATTTTCTGGGAACTGGACTTTTTTGAGTTTTTTGAGTAATGATAGTGGTTTGGAGTCACCACGTCACCCCATAGTTCATTTTAAAGTAGCAAGGAAATTCAATATCCTCAGAATGTCTTTGGATTACACAATCAAATTGTACTTCCAAAGGAAAGTACTGGCTCACAAAGTATTGTTGCATCCACCCTCATCAGTTAAAATCACCTATAGCCATTACCAAAACCTACGCAATCAGGGTAGCCTTGTGCATCTCCAAGCAAGAGTGTTGTATGGGAGACAAAATATTTTTCCACATCTTTCATTAGGGAACTACTGATAAATTGAGTTACAGATAAATCAAGTTATTGATGTAAGACCAGGAAAGCTGAGGCTGACTCCTTTGCTTTCCACGGTGCCTTTTTTTGTGTGGAGTAATGTAGTTTTCTTATTGGCACAAGTGCACAAGAGGGTTCCCACAGGGACCAGAAAAAGAATAAGAAATTCTTGTCATTTTATCTGCCCTCACAATGCTCTAAGGAGAGTCAGGAGATCCTTTCTTCATATGGTAATCACGAACACTCAGAACTAAATGCAAATACAGAATTCACCTCATCTAATGTCACATGTCTTTACTGTTAATGTCTGTGTCTGAAGCTCTTGAGTCCAGGCTTGCTTGAAACCAAATGAATAAAAACAGATGCTTTTAGGACATGATTTCTCTAACCAAACAAAAATGTCTTACTCTTGAAAAGATAAATCACACCCTGGAAATGTCTGTTTTTCTTGTCTTTTAATGAAAAGATGAATAACTCAGAGATAAGCACTTATGTTTTAGATGTTTACATGTGATGAGCTAAATCCCACAGTGACAGTCCAGAGAGGTATCCTGCTTTTGCAGACTGCTGTATTTTGGTGACATGACATCTGCACAGCAGCTTCCGCAATTTTCTGTAGAATCTAGTAGCTTCAAAAGGTAAAGGAAAATAACACTTTTCTCACGGAATTCATAAATCAGGAGAGGAAATCTCTTCAAATCAATTCTTTTTTTTTTTTCCTCCCTTGTTGCTCGTAAAACTGTCCTTTTGCTTCATGTGGCATGTGTCTGAGTCTGCGCACACGCACACTTCTCTGTACCAAACTTCCCATCAGCTTCCAGTAGGAATTGGGTACAATTTTCTGCTCCAGTAGTATCAACCTTCAGGCTTTTGTTGACATGTTGACAGTCCAGCTTATGGGTTTATTTCTTTTCCTCATCATCCCTTTTAAAACTTTCTTAAACACTCTTTTTTCCTGTTACTTCCTTTTTACCATCAGCCTTCAT
This sequence comes from Apaloderma vittatum, assembly GCF_000703405.1. Classification (NCBI taxonomy): domain Eukaryota; kingdom Metazoa; phylum Chordata; class Aves; order Trogoniformes; family Trogonidae; genus Apaloderma; species Apaloderma vittatum. The sequence goes on from NW_009724330.1 coordinate 105,610, forward strand.
TTGCCTTAAAGGGTTTCAGAGGATGGTGGAGGAAGAAAGTGGTAGAAAAGAATGTGGAGAGGGGCAGAGAGAGGAGAAAAAAAGTGACAGGTTTATATTGTTGCTATCCCCAAGGCACAAGGCTGTTCTTTCACCTTTCCTTAGATGGCTGGAGTAATTCTGTTGCTTTAACCAGTCCTATACTGCAACAATAAGGCAAACAAATCAGGTGAGGAGTTGGAAATTTCCTCACACTCAAGAGAAAATTAATGTTAGGGGCACAAATTGTGCATAAAGTTTGCTGTGGATGGCAAGGAACAAAGGAAGATCCTTTGGTCACCAGATGTTCTGTTGCAAAATAGAAGCATTCCTTCTGTGGTCACAAGACAAAAAGCTTTCACTTCTGGTATTTATAAGTAGAGGATCGATCACGAAGGTGATGCAGGCCCTGCACTTTCCTTCCATACTTTGTTTCTTTTCTGAAGTTTTTGAAAGAAGAATACATCCTCCTCCTAAAACCCCAGTTTGAATTACTCTAAATGAGATTACATATCAGCACTGAAAATTGCAATTTAAGTGCTACAACCTGCATAGCTGGAAACTTCTCCACAAAGTGGAAGACATTTCTGCTAATTCTTGCCTGCAATACGAGCTGCTAAATTAGTCTTTTCTAATTTTCACATTTCATACTCTTAATTGCTACATTCATATTACTCTTGCTTTACTACAAAGAAGATTGCACCTTCTAGTATTTTGTAATTTATAACATGGTCCTGCAATGGCTAAATATCTTCAAGATTTTTATTCTTGATCTGTCATTGGGGCGTTTGAATATGCCTCAACAATAATACATACATTCTCATCTTCTGCTATGGATGATAGCTAACATTAAAATGTTAACAACTGAATGAAATAAAAAGACCTTTATTATTTGAACCCCCCACACTTTCAAAAAGCAGAGCTAATTTATATGATAATTAAAAGAAAATTAGAAAATTCTGAGCTTCCCTGAAAAAGTCTCTGAGCTAAAAATATCAGTTGCAACAATTTTTGCAGGGATTGAAACCATAAAAATTCTATTTTAATATGCTTTATTTAGGTTGCAATAGTGCTTTCTGTGGGTTTAGTAACCTAAAATATATTAACGGGATTAAATATTCAATGTGCAGAAGTGACTCTTATGGCGGTAAGGATATTCTCAATATAGAGATTGAGCTGCATGATTTTACGGGTAAAACAAGACAGCAATAAACATTGACTTCTAACTAAAAATGTAAGAGCAGCATGACAGAAACATCATTAATAAAGAACATTCTGTTCTCAGCCTGATTTTACTCATATTATGTTGGTTCTTTACGAGGTGGACTTTTTTTATTCAGTGCTATGATTCAATTGTCACATCTTCCCTTCCAGTCAAATTTCCAGGACCAAAACTTCCTGAGAACATCTGCTGTTGACAAACACTGGGGAAATTAAAGCAAACGCAACTGAAAGGTCCTAGCTGCTACTTCTGCTACTGCCACTGCTGCCGAGTATTTGTTCTTCCCTCTCTGATCACCTGCTCTCTTACTTTGTGTAGATGGCATCCCAGCCCCTATGTGACCATACAAAGAAAGGTCAGTTTACACACAGCTCAACAGGTAACATATTATCAGCACGGCAGAGAACACCTTCTGCTCCAACTCTAAATTCAAGGTCCTTAAACTGACTCAATATCGCACATTAACTCTTTCTATAAAACCCCTTGTGTCGAGTCAGTATAAATTTGCCAGGCCACCAAGTTTCCTGTATTATCTTGCATTTTTGTCCTACATTCATTTTCCATTTACTACCTTAATAAAACATTTAAAATGCACGTTAAAAGTATCTATTCACATGCAGCTTGCAAGTACCCTCCTTGTGATTTCTCTATTATTATCCCACATACACTTGGCACTGTCAGCGGTGGAGCAAATCCATTATACTTGGTGCATAAAGGTGTAACATTGGGATCAACGTACGATCAAAATTAGTCAGAGACAACGAAGGAGATCAGAGAAAGGGCAGAATACTGTCAAAATTTCATTCTGTGTTTGCAGGGGGCACTCTCAAGATCATTTCAGTCTTTCCAATGCACGTAGGTCGTGGACAACAGAGGTAGCACTGCCATATGCCTTCCTCAAGGCAAAGTACCAGAGGCATGCCAATACAGGTTGGTTGTGGGTTTTTTCCTTGACTTTCACTCTTTGACAGTGAATGGCCCTGGACCCTGAGGAGCTCAAGGAATGTGGGTCAGTGTCTCCCAGGTGGCTTTTGTGTCAGGAAGGGAAGGTGACTCGTCCTCCTTAGCAACGCTCACCTGGCAATGTTAAACTATCCATGAACTCTTGGCAATCCAGTCAAATCATTCCTTCTGGCCCAAGATGATTTGTTTAATAACAATGCAGCATGTTTATTATTTTCTTTTTTTTTGAGGTGTATGAGCAATGACATCAGGTGAAACTACCTTAGGGATATTGCACCGCACTACCAGTGGATCACAAATGGAAGAAAATCTTGCTCCACTCCTGGCTGCACTTGGGATAATCAAACTAAACCAACAGATATGAGGAAATATATAGTGAGATCACTTTTTTTTTCTTTTTGCAGTGTTGGAAGAATCTCAGACTAACGGTAAAATAAATACAGACTTTGAATGTTAAGAGAAAAAACATATCTCATGTATTCTATTACAAGACTGCAATTTAGAAGGACAAAGGCACTTCTTTCTTCATAAAATCCCTTTCAAATTTTAGTTTTTTTCATTAAAATAAACAAAAAAGGATATGATGTTGAAAACAGGTACTGCAGAATATAATTCTGTTTTAACATATGACATTTACACTTTATTATAATAATTTTATATTTTACCTAGCCACAATGAGAAAATAGATCCTGAAGGTGTTTCTAGGTAGAAATCATTTACAGTTAATCAGAATAAATAATGAATATGAAAGTGTATTTTTCAATGGTAAGAGATGCCTAGAGATTTAGAGAAACATTAACAAGAAAAGTTGCAAGGTACAAGTATTGTAAAGAATTTCTTAGAAGAAATAATTTTCTTCTCTATTTATGTACTAGTTAAAGCAGTCAATAAATGTTAATGCCTATGTACTGCATATATTTAATAATTCAATTATTTGCATTTCTTTAAAATAAAATTAATGCTCGAAGTTTCTGTAAATTTGATTTGAACAAAGCAAAAATTAACAGGCACTTCATCTATAATAAATTAACCATCTCTTCCAAGGAAATTTTAAAGTTTAGAATGGTGATAAATAGAAGCCATACTATAAAAATTACATTCTCAGAATCAAAGCTATTTAATCTCTCTTTCATATAGGACTAAAAAAAAAAAACCCCAACTCCTGAATATGAACCTCAAAATACTTCCAGAGTGTTCCAAGCCAAGATCTCATTTGTGCATGAGTGGTGGTGTTCCAACCATGCCTACCCATCCCCTTTTCCAATATCAGCCTCGAAGCATATGAGTTACTGAAGTCAAGTACACAGTCCACATTATTTCTAAATGAGTTTTGTGCAAGTAAACTCTGTCTCCAATGCACAGACGTACAGGTGCTTGATAAATAGATGCAGAGGTGTCAGCAGGCGCTAACTTTGTGTGTATAAAAAAAAAATCATTTTTTGAGTACTCGATATTCACCTAAGAAACCAACATAACGCACCTCTGAAGCTGAAAATGCCTAAAGCTGCAGTCCTCATCGTAACTTTGAACTATGTGTCACATGAAGCTCATTTAACAGCGTGCTTTCGACTCAGACTTGCAGCTGCCAAAGGAAGACACCTGTAATGAGGTAAGTCAGTCATCTGAAGTATAGGTTGTATCTTCACTGTCTTCTGCTGTCATTTGGGGGCCTTAGGTACTGCCTTATGGCACTGAGATGGTGGGAGTTAGGACACTAAGGATGAGGTTTTATAATTTCATAGTACCCATGCCACTGTTGGCCAGTATTTCTGCTGCATCCCCATAACTCAGGCTTTTTAGGTGAGAAGGCTAGAGATGTTTTCAACAGTGGCTCTATCATTCAGAAGAAATGTTGGGCAAAATGACTTATTCTCCTATCAAATGTGGCAAGGGAAGGAACATTTATCTGCAGTCTTCCAGTGAGGATGGTAATGGGGAGGAGGAAGGTTGTAACATACTGTGCCTATGACAGAGTAACAACTGCACAAGGTGCACAAGGTTACAGTTTCAGGTGATTCCCACAACCAGTTGGGCTCAAACAACAGACACCAAGAATATGTTATGGTCAACAGAATGGTTCACTTCTGGCATAGAGAGGGATCTATTGCTTTCTCAACTATGCTCCAATAACCTATGTATAGGCATTTACTTCATATACAAGAACCAATGCTCAATGGAGGAAAAAAAAATCTCTTTACGTTCAAAACATTTACTTCATATAAAGTAAATGTTTTCCTTAAATTAAAAGAGAGCACAAATAAACCTAAGTACTCATCTTTTCTTTCCTCTCTCTAACTTGCTTATCAAAATACGGTCAGGTAAGAATTACTGATTTTGTCACGCTGTTTCTGATTACTGCACAAAAAAGCCCAACAGGCAGATTTAAAAAAGGATTAACTCTGCATATACAATTCATTCTGTTCTGCAATAAAAGATTGGCTAAAATTGTAAGCATGGAAGACTGTACAAAGATACCTACTACACAACTGTTTTAAAACTTCTGACGCAACCGTACACCATAATGGTGTGGCTCTGTTTGTTTAATTCTTTTGCCCTGGGTCTCTGCTGGGATTACATTCATTTTGCTGGAAGCTACTCATTAGCTCATATGCCCTACATAGCATATGCAGAAGATACTTATCTACAGAAATCCAGCTCAGAGTTTCTCTGAATTTTACGACAGCACTGCTTCAGATTAACTGCTCCCGATTTTTCTATGAGCCAGTTAATCACTCTACTGCTTGTTCTATTACTGGGTAATCAAAAAATTAACAGCAATCATCTTATAATGGCAATTCCATGGCATTACATTAGTCAGCTTCCCTTGTCCCAAGCTGCTCTTACACAGATTACTCCTTTTTAAATAATTTAATCTATTTTTCATACTCTGAAGTATCTCTCACATTTTTGATCCTGACCTACAATGATTTGTTCAGGTAAATTATTTTCATAGCTATTCATATAAGAAAAAAAAATCTTCTCATATCTGAAATGGTTTCTTCTACCTAGACAATTTGATTCTCATTAAAACTTTGTTTTGGGTACCCAAGTGCTTTTTCTGGTAATTGATTTTTGGTAATTAAGCATATTTGCGTTCCCCAAAATAGTCTCAAGCACCCTTAAGCCAGTGGTATGGAGGTTACTGCTGTAGAGCTTCTTCTGCACTCATTTAACTCAGCAATGCCAAACTTCCCGTGACAGGAGACTTTAAATCACTATTTCTAAAAAGTTACAGCTAATTATGTGACAAGGCCCAATTAGAACATTACTGTGACCTTCTGTATATAGTAAACAGATGCTCATAGACCTACAACTTAATTCAAACAGAAGTCCAAGAAGCCCACTGACAGATATCTCCCCACGTGATACAGGCACACTCCCCCTCCCTGGGGATTTCTCCAACAAATTTTATGTGTGACATACTGCGTCTGTCCTTCTTCATATATTTGTCCGTTTCACCAACTAAAGTCTTACACTATGCTAATAAAAGGGTCACAGTTTTTTTTGCAGACACCATCTAATAAAACAGATCCTTCACTCCAGACTCTTCCACAAGAGATACGAAAAAAAAGGTTAATTTTCTCACCATTGGATAAACAACCACAATCCAGGAGTCCAATAGCTAGTTAGGTGATGCTGAAGCACTATAAAAGCCCTCTGTATCAGACTAGTATGAGTATTTATTTATGATTTCCACTGACATATATAGATTACCAAAAGCAACAGAGCACCTTCTAAATACTGTGTATAGGGAATTTCAGACCATAAGAGAAACAGAGGGACTAAAACTCTGCCTGCAGCAGTGCCAGAAAGCCAGAAACTTTGGACATCAGAAAGGGTTGATCCAAGGGTATATCTTGTACCAGAACTTCTTTAGTTTCCAGATGATACTGAAATTCCAAAATATAGATTCATTCTGGTTTCGAAACTTCACAAATGATCGCCTCAGCACCAAGCCAGGGAAACTTGGAACTGCTGGGTTGCCAGCGGGCACAACAGCAGCACCACATATAGGAGAGGTTTCAGATCCTTGCAGCAGTTGTTGCCAGGGCTTGGCTTGTGCAAGCAATGGCCTCCATGCTTCAACAGCAGCACCAGCACCATGCTGGGAGTAGGAGGCTTTGTAGTATAGCACCCCTCAGAAACCAGTGATGAAAAACCAAAGCAGGTGGCTTTGCCCCATAGGCAGTGCTGAATCTCTCTGCACAGCCAGCAGTCATCACAAGCCTGGTTCAAAATACGTCTGCTCTCTTAAAGCTTTTTCTGTGAGGTAAGCCAGTAACAAACATTACTTAACAAATATCCAGAACAAGCACTCATCAGACTAGCTGGATATTGCCAGTGAGTATCCACAGGGTACAGGAAATAAGGAATTCCATGTTTTTCACTAGACACTCGAAAACAACCTAAGACCTTAAAGTAAATGTCCATGTCTGACCATCCTGTTCTTGATGTTCTTTCCATTGTAAAAGGCAGGAATGAGGCACATCAGCAGGCAACTCAAATTCACCACCCCAAACGAAGGGAAGAGTTTCAATCAAGTGAAGCATACACTAAAATCACATGTTGAAGGTGCATCTAAACAGTCAAAATCTTTGCTAGTTAGCTGCAAATCAGTACTACCACAGCAGAATTGACTGAAAGGTAACATTGGTTATTCTCTTTCAGCCTTGCTTAGAAAGGTGTATAGTGTATTTGTTCAACAAAATGATTGCATCGTGGTATGTTTTATATCTTTTTCACCACATTGTGGAACCAAGTTGGTTTGCTTCAAAGTCTCGCCTAAAGTATGTTCATGTATCTATTAGCAGAAACATAGGACAGTTGTTTAGCATGAAATAGCAATGTGACTATTTTAAGACAAACGTCTTAGAAACTTGGAGAAAATAAGGGACTTGAAAAACATTTTTATGCCGTTCATGTGCATGATGAGTAACATTAAACCATCATAAACTGAAGCAAATATTCTTTAATTCTTTACAAAAGTGCTTGCTTTATTACTCAGAGTTTCTTAGTAAATATACAGAGAAGATGAAAACATTTACAATTGTTCAGAAATGTGAAGCTGAATTAAAGAAGGAAGGTTCCAGTGAAGAAAGGCATTTAAGCAAGTCGCCAGGGTGGTTTCCCTTAATCTGATTCTATGTCTTGAATAGCAATGGGTTTTTTTCTCCTTAAAGCATAAGAGTACTCTGTGTAGACAGAAAGAACACAGATTCCACTGCGTACCTGACAGCCATTTCCAAATTGCATTTAATGATGTGACAAGTGGTGTGTAATATCTGTGAGAATGATTTTAAGGGTTTGCTTAGTACTTCCATTATCTTGATTAGGGTTCTGTGATAAGCATCTTTTTAAAATCTTATTTGCTTCTGGTTTTTCCTTTGTAGTTTCATTGCTCTCATTTATTCTGAATTGGATTGCATGCATCATCTTTCTGCTATAGCCTCCTACATTATTCTAGTAATTTTGAATATTATTGTCCCCTTGCCATCCCCAGATGTGTACTTGCAGATTTTACTGCTTTCCCCTAGGTCATAGTTGTGTGAGGACATATTCACTGCAAGAATATATTGGACACATTCTAGCTATTCTAGTCTTAAAAAAAAAAACCAAAACAAATAAAATGAGCTCTGCCTATGGTCAAGTGCAAAAATAAAACTGAAGTGTGGTAGTGTACTCTCTAAGGATACATTTGATCCTTCCTTCTTAAATCCCCTTGGTAAGAAGTAGTCTCTACTTCTGCTGTAACCAGGCAATGCATAGACATATGGTGTACCACAGTTCTGAGAAACAGTGAAATCACCACATAGGCTTGAGAGCTTATGAGTCTGCCTCTGAAGGATCCTGACAAGAGCAAGTACATGCAGATTGAAGTACTCAGAATGACAGAAAAAAAATCAGAGATTTAGCACACAAATTGTTTTGGCAAGATGGTCAGCAGCACCTTCTTAAAAGCAATGTGACAAGAACTGGGATGTGATATCCCTCCCACTGAGTGCATCAGGGATGAGATTACCTTCTTACAACTGGACAAAGACACATCTGTGAGTACAGTTTCCCCCTGCTTATGGCACTTTTCTCATTCTAAGGAAAGGGAAAATAAAACAGACACAGATTCTAAATTGTTGGTACTATATCCCTATTCCTGACTCCTATTTCACAATTACAAAGGAGATCCGTATTCCTACCCATGAATTTTGTCTACCTCTTGGGTACCAAAACTAGCTCCAGAAGGGAGGGCTTGTAGCAATGATTGACATTAGTGAATTACTGTAGTAACCAGGGTGGGGAGCAGGGGGAGAACAAAAATATTATTGTAGAATCATAGAATGTCTTATGTTGGAAGGGACCTTAGAGTCATCTAATCCAACCTCCCTGATATAGGCAGTGATAACCTTAACTAGACCAGGTTGTTCAAGGTTTCATCCAACCTGGCCTTGAATGTCTCCAGGGAGGGGTCATCCACAACTTCTCTGGGCAATCTATTCCAAAGTCTTGCCACCCTCGTACTGAAGAATTTCTTCCTAAGATCCAGTCTAAATCTATTCTCCTTCAATTTAAATCCATTTCCTCTTGTCCTATCACTGGACACTCTTGCAAAAAGTCCCTCCCCAGCCTTCCTGTAGGTTCCTTTTAGGTACTGGAAGGCAGCTATAAGGTCTCCCCAGAGTCTTCTCTTTTCAAGACTGAACAATATCAGCTCCTGCAGCCTGTCCTCATAGCAGAGGTGCTCCAGCCCCTGGATCATCTTTGTGGCCCTCCTCTGAACATGTTCCAACAGATCCATGTCCCTCTTATGGTGGGGACATCAGAACTGGATGCAGTATTCAAGGTGGGGTCTCACAAGAGCAGAGTAAAGGGGGAGAATCACCTCTCTGGACCTGCTGGTCACACTCCTCTTGATGCATCCCAGGACGCGGTTGGCCTTCTGGGCTGCATGAGTGCACTGCCGGCTCATGTTGAGCTTCTCTATCAACATCCCCAAGTCCTTTTCTTCAGGGCTACTCTCAACCCACTCTGTATCCAATTTATATTTGTGCCTGGGATTGCCCCAGACATATAATATTAGCTTACATCAACTGGTGGAGGAGCAACATAAGACTTTTGAAAGATAGCAAAATACTTCTCCAACAAAGAATCCTGCACAAGGGCCCTGAGCAAGCATTCTGAGTTCTTCTGAGGACACAGGCTGGTGGCCATGCCCAAGACTACAAGGTACAAATGGCAGTCCTTAGGAGAATAAATGACAAGAAAAAGTGAGGGGAGTTGGAGGAGGGAAATTTCCATGGGGAACCATCCCAGAAACTCTCAAGCTGCCATACAAGTCTGTGGATATTTAACAGACCATAGATGAGGTAAATCTTCATCGCATACAGAAAGTAAACCCTTGACATCATCTTGACTACCTAAATGGATAGCTGTGTGATTTTATCCTAGTTACTAAGACATTAGAATGTGGAGGAGGTAGGTGGAAATGCCGTCATGTATGGGAACAATCAGCCACAACAAAGATTCAGTCACTGTGTAACATAGACAAGGTTATCCGAAAAAAAACACTGACGCTCTTGGAAAAAAACGTCATGTGTTACTTGGGGTCCACATGGCTGATCTTCATTGCCAAGCCCTTCTGGGAAATCTGTTTTTCAGGTGAGGACCAATACATACTTTGCAATACCAGTTACTTCTTGAAATTACGTTTACTGAAAATGGAAACTTTGACAAGAAACACAAAATTAAAAACCACTTACAGATCTGCTGATGCCAAAGTAGTATATCCTGAAAACTCCACTCTTTCTGGTGCACAACTATCACCACACAGCCACAGACTGATGATATTTCTAAGTTACACACAACTTCCCAAGAGCAGTTTACATTACAACCAAGTCAGCAGCTGAGATGAGGATGACCTTTCGACTATAACCACTGCTCCCCTCACAAGTAATTTCTCTAGAGCTATATTTCTCTGCTTTATCTTAGCAGATGATACTATTGCTGCTGCCAATGCTCCTCTAAAACTCCTTTTATCTATTTTTGTGCTGTTATGTGCCTAATAATTATAATGTAAATGTGCTTTCATAGCTACTGGGCAATTCTTGTTTTTTCTCTCTTCATAATAAATTACTCATATTAAATTACAAACAGCAGCCTGAGGCTATAGTTTTGATACCCAGAGGCTATTAAAAACTTTCAACCTCATGTATAACAACTGGAGAGTTAAACAAACAGCCCCACATATGTTACAGTTACAATAAAAGTGATAGTTATCCTTGTATTATAAAGGATGTTAACGATCACGCAAATTTATTTTTCTTAAAATTTTATGAGGACACAAAGCTATATTTTATAGCTTTTATTACTCTTTTCAATACTGCATGGTTTCTAACACCATCTCATAAGCCTGAAATGAACATATTTTCTTTTGGTTTTGTTTTGTTTTGTTTTTTTACATTGGCAAAGAAATATTAATGGCCTCTAAATTCCTCAGTCTTTCTCAGTCTCCAAGAGTGCTGAAACTACTGCTGTAGTTGTTGTCAAGGTTCGTCTCTTAGTGGATAGAATCTTGTTATAATTTTTATTTTTATTATTTCATACTGGTTTATTTAAGCCAATGCAAGGAACATGAGTTTGCATACAAGTTTAAATCAGATTTATCATGTTTTCCTCCAAAGCGGTGAAGAATCACTTCAAGTTAGAAAAAAATAAACACATTTAAAGCTGTCTTAAGCATCACACAAGTCTAGCGGCATAAAAATACTTGTTAAGATAAATGCAGTTTTCTTGGGCAAAGAAAACTATAACCTATGAACAGGTTAAGCTATAATGTAGCTCCTGAAAGCAAGAAAAACTTACTTCAATGGAGATAAATATGACAATTGTTTCATGTTTCCAAGTACTTTCTTTGCAATATGTGACTTGCTGCTCCTTTGTGCACAAAAGCCATAGTGCCATTTATGTCAGCTCTGTGAGTTCAGCTCCAACTTTCCATTTAGATGTCCATGGCTGCAAAGCCATGAGATATCAAATGCATTTAATTTATGAAAGTAGGCTGGTTTGAAAGTCAAGCTATTCTGATGGCAAATGATACTTTATGAATGGCCAAATCAGCTTTAGCCACCTGACAAAGTTTTTTTAAAGCAATGAATTTAACAGTTATTAAAGAGCTGTTTGATCTGGAACATACAGAGCATCTACCAGCGTTGGTTTTTTTCTTATTTTTATGGAAGCATACAAATAAAATGACAGAATGTAATGTTCCAGAGCATCACAGTTTAAAGTGAAAGTGTTCTGTGGAAAGATGTGCAAAATATTTTCTTTATTTATCCAAAATGCAGCACCAGAAAAAGTTTGAACTCCTTTTTATTTTTAAAAAATATATCTGTGGGCTAAATGCTTTTTGATTTTGTATTGAATATTTACACTGCTGTACTGGACATTTATACTGTAAATTTTTGAAATTTACATTGCAAGCATAAAAATAGATTCTAAATATTAAAAAATGTGTCGTGTGGGTTTTTTGTCTTTTTTTTGGAAGAGCAGATGTTCTCTGTAGCTTTGACCTGAAACTACACAGGGTTCTGAATATCTCAGAGAAAGCTATTTCCCCTCTCTGACTAATTTTCACCTCAATTGCTAGGAGGAAAGAGGATGAAAAAAAAGACAAAACTACATGGAACAGAATGCCGTTTGAGACAGACAACAGAAATAAAGACCTTCACACAAACAGTCCTTACTGTATGAGAGCAGAGGGCTAAATATAGTGAAAATTACATTTCTGCGTAATGTTCACACAGTCCTGTCTTCATGAGATTTGGCAGAACTACGGGCATTTTCTTCAGGGTAAAACATCTCAAACAGTTCCAGAAAGACCAAGACATCACAGATACTGAATGGAAAAGAAACAATATTTGGAAGAATGATATCTATGGTAAAATAAGATGCCATAAACTCACTTTGCAAAAACCGTAATCTATCCTTGTTGTTCTGCAGGAGAAGGGTGAACCCACAGTATTTTAAGTAGGAGCTGTTCTCATGAAATAAAATGTTCTTAAAATGAGTATAAAGCAGTTTAAATCTGTTAGACCAAGACAGAAAAATCAAAATGCATATGGTCAGAAGGAAAAGGGGGTATTTTTCCCTTAATATTTCCCTAATAGATTATTCCAAACATGTTAAGCTGCTTTCAAGAAATCTAGGTGACTCTAGAAAGATTATGCAAATAATTATTTCATTTCTGCTCTTTTTTTGGTGAAATATCTTCACCACTTTTAATGTAGCAAAGTCCCAGCAGCCTCTATCTCTACCACACAGCTGGCAAGCATATCTAAAGGATTATGCATAATATGCATGTGAGCCTGTGAAGCAAATGCATTTATTCAGAACTGAAAAGTAGGAAAGCTTCAGTTCTCTAGCCACAGAGCAAAAATGCTTAAATAAATTTTCATTTTTCCTCCCTATTTTTCCTCAAATCCCATCCTTTTGCTACCTGCGTGTCCGTTCTCATGGCCAGGTTTAAGCATCACCAAAACCACCCTGCTCCCTGCCAAAACAGTGCATACTTGAAGGGGGAGAGAGAGGTTTGTAATTTCTGGATGCTTTTATTCTTAAAACTAGATGGATATATAAATTTCTTTTTCCTCCTCCTTAGGTAAGCATTTGTCACTGACATTTGTGAAAGTTAGATGTCCATTAAAACAAGACTGCTGTGTATTCACATCTGTCAGTATCCAAGAGAATAATTCATTCTCTTCAAACTTATTCCTGGGCATGAAAATTTGCAAATCCTATTTTAAGCCCAGGAGTTACAGCTAAAGAAAAGAAAAAAAAGCAGCTGACTTTTTGATGACTGCTTATCCCAAGTAATTAATACTTTGCATCATTCATCACTCTTTTAAAAATACTATTATCTTTAAATGTAGCACTCCAACTTTTATGATGTGTAGTTTCACCGAAGCATTTCAATCCACTGTCAAAAGTTGTTAATGCATGTGAATGGGTACATCCCCCCTTCAACCCCTCTTCTGAAAGAGATGACTTGTTTTGAAAGTTCAGAACTGAATGCTCTGTAAGGAATTCTGTATTAAGGCACAGCAGCTGGCTGGATTTTTGTTATATTTTATACCGTTTAGATTCCTCAGCCTATATCTTATTCACGAGCTGTAACACTAGCCAGAGAAAAATGAGCTTTTCTTTTTGGGACCAATTCAAACAGAAAGCTTTAAACTGAGTGGTTTGTATGCTGATAGCAATCAACTTCAGAGAACATGAAGCCTACACACCTACTCAGCATCCAGAAGGGGTCTTGCCATCCACATTGAAGTCCATGGTGTCACAGCTAGGATATCACTGGTGTCCAAGAGGTCTAGAACACCTTAATTGCTCTGCAGTTCTGGGCAATTCACTCAGAGGTAATGCTGGTAGGACTAAGTGCTGAGCTTCTGAGTTGGAAGATTTCCCCACCTAAACCATGTCAACACATAGGTCACACAGAGAAATGTATTTTTTCTAGTTTCTTATTTGTACCTGTGTCTTCTTCTCCATATCAATACTCAAAAAAGACTGCAAGTGGCTAAAAGGTTTATTACAAGAGTCTAGCACAACAGTTTTCAATCTTTGCCCATTTGTGAGCCCCTAAATATCACCCAGTAAAAGTGTGAATCCCATACTGTGAATTTCAGTTTGCTGGCTAGTAAATCTTCCTTAATTTGCTGTCTTGCTCAGATCCCTCTAAGATGTGATCCAGAAAATGCTAGGTTGACAATTCTGGTGTTTGGCTTTCTGAACTTTCCTCAGTCTTCTTGCTTTTCTCCTTCTGTATTTTCTACTACTATTTTTAAGAACCAAAATCACTTGCAATAGCAGTATCTCCAGGCTTTTGAAAATTAACAAACTGGTTTCCATCTTTCACCACTCACATCGAAGTGTGTACAAACAAGGTAAGATAACCCCCATGGACTTCAAAACCCCTGTGGCAGGATGGATTCTGACACTTTACAGGGGTAGAGATGGCACAAGATTGTGTGGCCACATCTCTGTCACTACAGGCACAGCCTGGCTCTAACAGCGTTAACGTAGTGAGAGCAGGTGAAAATGGCTTAGCTATCTCAGAGCTAAAGAGCAGGCTGAAACACGGACATACTGTCATCTGACCCACTTTGAGATAATCAGAGAAAAGAAGCATGAAGTGAAGAAAGTATTACTAACTCAAGGTTATGGTTACTTTTGCTTCCTCATTGGTATTATTTCCCTTGACCTTCCATCCATCTCAGAGCATTCGTTAATCTTCTTTAAATTAGAAATTAAAATGTGGTCTTGAAAAAAGATGAAAAATAAGAGATGTGATAATCCCACTAAGAGACAAATCTTCAGCTGATATAACTAGACATTGATTTCTGTCAGCCAAGGATTTGACCTGTGAGGCCAAAACTGAAAAGATGCTCTTAGCAAAGGGGTTGATTCAGACAACTCTTTTAAAATGCAAATTCTCCGCTTTTTGCTTTTCTTGATTTCAAGCACAGCAAAGCAGGGGCTGTAATTAGAGAACGGGTAGTCGGCACTGTTCACCAGTTGTGCGTAAGCTTTAAACTAATAACTCAGCAATTAGAAGAAAAATGAGCAGTAATTACACACATTTTACTCACTGCTAGACAGATGGAACATTTTCTGCTCGTTATTGGCAAACTGTCACTGCGTTTATTTCATTTTTAGTGTTTACTGTTTGTTGTAGTTTGATTAGGAATAATTACAGGCTAGGAAAAATATGAAAGAAATGAACAGCCTTTTCGTTTCTACATCTTTAAAGCAATATAACCATTTCTTCTCCCAGTTTCTCCAAGATGAACATACCCTCTCTCTAAACCTTTATTGAAATCAGGCTGCACCTTAGGGAGCTTGGCGAGAAAGCAGGGTAAGACGGCGTAAGAAAGGCCACCTTCTCCAGAACAGCTGGCCCAAACACTGATTGACTCACAGTCAGCTTCCCTAGTGGGCACTGCTCCATATTGCTAAGCTATTGCAAAAATTGGTTTATATTTATTGCAGATATTAGGCTTTAGTCAAAAGCAGCATCTGAGCTGGATTACAGCCTGCAGGGTGGGAGCTGCAGAGAACCGTCAGTGCTGTTCCTCCAGTATTAAGCAGGTATGGAAAACACAAGAGGCTAGAGACCAGACTTTTATGCCAAGTTATTGAAGCTTCCTTCCCTGACCCCTCCTATCTCGATTTCTGAGCCTTTATGTTGCACAAATTGTGCCTTACTCACAATCTTCAGGGATAGTGTAGGGTAAGGGAGTGGATGGGTGTCATCTGAGCGGCAGAGCAAAGTATTCAGAGTGGAAACCAGGCAGTTGGAGAGATTTCTAAGTATTGTTATCTGTGCTGCAAAGCATCAACTTCCTATTTTAATTCTGTTCACAAGAATATTTTCTAAGACCTTAACTGAAACACATACAGAGAAACACACTGAAGTGTTCAGGTCACAGCTCTCCTGTTTTCTCATGCAGTCCCACCATCACTGAGGTACTTGCATAGACCTTGCATACCCTGCACCAGACTTACAGATATGGCTAATAATGATATTTTATTTGTTTTTATAGAGCAGTTGATAGGGAAAAAAGCAGTAGAAATGTTCATATCAATATATCCTTCTGACATTACAGAATTAACAAATCTTGTAAAAAGATGCTAGGCAGCATGAGGTAGATCAAGCCTGCTTTGCCTCAGGAAAGTATTCAGTGATTATATAAGTCTAAAGGCCAAGGTACAAATAACCACTCATTATGCAAAGACTTCCTCTGTTTCCCTTCAAGTATTTCCAAGACAATTTATTCATCAACTCTCTATCAACCCATCCTTCTTTAATTTATATATTTATTTATTATTTCACAGAAATTAGTATAGGATTTGACTATTGGGGATGAGGTGCATCACTGAAAAATTGGTTTAAATTCACTCATACTGACACATATAACCCTAAGCCATTTGAAAGAATTATGATGCTAATGAAATGCTAAGAAAATCTCAACTAGTCCCATTATAAAATATGGCTGCCAACTTTACATGAAGCAGCAGTGGATAATCTGTTTACTTCAGACGTGTAATGACTCAGAAAAGTTCCCTCTCTTTACGGTAACCTCTTTAAAGCAAAATTTCAGCGTGTCTAGTAAATATTGTATTAGCCAGGTGGCAGAGACAACCTTATAGCTGGAGAGGTTTTCCTACTGCCAGCTCTTTTGTCTGGTACAAAGCTGCTAGGCACTGTATCTACCTCTCCCATGTACAATTCATAGTCAGTGGTTTTCTCAGCAACTGAGAAAGCAAATGGATTCTCTCTCACTTATAGGACTAAACTGAGCATGAATAAACTCTGCAGCACATGGCACCACATCAAGTAGTGTTTACATATCTTGAAATATAGGTTTGAATGTATACAATTTTTAAGTCTTTTCTTTTCCGAGTGCCCATTGGTTATATCTTCAAGTCTTTCTCCAGAGTAATGAGCACTGGATACTTCCCACCTTCTATACTGCCATCTAAAAGGCCACAGACTCTAAAAATTGTAGAGGTAGAGATGTTAAGGGGAAAAAAAAAAAAAAGCACTACAAGATTTGTCATGTCACTACAGCAGTGAGACAGAGCCATAGCTTGCTGCAGCAGGAGAAAGCACAAATTAGTGAAGAAATGGAAAGCATGAAAAATGGCTGAAAGACTAAAGTCTGTGCAATAACAGAGGTCTTCAAATAATGTAGCAAGATCATAACTACAAGGCACT
The DNA here is from genome assembly GCF_000703405.1 of Apaloderma vittatum. NCBI lineage: Eukaryota > Metazoa > Chordata > Aves > Trogoniformes > Trogonidae > Apaloderma > Apaloderma vittatum. The sequence goes on from NW_009724330.1 coordinate 122,583, forward strand.
TGTGCCTTTGTGTATTAGGCAAGTGCTACATAGGCAGGTGTTATGGAAATTTCTTTAAAAAAATAAGAAGAGTGTAGTATCGAGGTTATATTTATTCAATTTTAGGATGGAAAGCTATTTTAACAAGGTGGGGAGCTGGAAGTTAACTGTCCATTACTTCTTCAGTTGGAAACAATGTGATCCCAGGGAGCTGAGATACTACAGCAGGTAAAGCTTCTGCCCAGCAAACAGCAACAGGGAATTGTCCTTACAATATTATTCACTACCTGAACACTTGGGATCACGCTTCTGCCAACTGCAAAGTATAACACCAAGGTCAGGACACTATATTTTTGTACACTAAATTTGTAATAACTGCAGCTGATATTTCACTTTAGCTGTGCTCTAAAAGGAATAACATAAAACCGTTAGCAGTTCCATTTTTCTCATTTTCAATAAAGTCTGGAAAAAAGCATTTTCCTCATAGTAACAGAATAAAAAGAATTTCCATCCAGTTGTAAAGCTGTGCTCTTAATGATATTTAATTATACACGCTTAATTACACCTGGCACTCTCCATCTTTGGCTCCTAAGGATTTTCCTAGTCAGATGATTAATGTGCATATAAGTGTGGAAAATTTCAAAGCTAGAGCTCTGAGAGTTGCTTAACCTTGGTACTAATGTATGGCAAACTCAAGCATCTGTACACGTGTACCTGGGCTTCATTTCTCTGCTGTACTGTATCAGTACAAAGGTACGCTGATTATACACATACATTGCACAGAGCTGTAAGAACCCTTGTGTCCTGTGACATTTGCTTCAAGTTATGGGGGTTTATTCCTAATTAAGGTTTTGCACCAGGACTCCAAGCTAGAGGACAGACTTCAGACACTGTTTAGTGGATCTACACAGGGATATTTTAAAAAAATAACATTTTTTATAAATGTGATATAGTAACTGAGTGTTATAAAAAGTGTTCAGTAAACATAAATACACCTTAAGTAAGTATGACAAATTTCTTGTCAGTTGGCAGACCCCATAGGTACCTCTCTTATCTACATTTTCAGGTTATTACCCTCTTATTTCTAGACTGCTCCAGTACGTAGTAGTTTTATAAACAGAGATTCTCACAGCATCAGAAGTGTGTTTCATCAGGGCCTCTGCAGGAGCCTGCATTATTAATTATGTGCTATATAACATTTGAATAGCATTCCTGATTGTCTTTCAGAGAAATTTTTAGAATATCCCACTTATGTGCTGGAGGATAAACTTGAATTTTAGAATCCCATAAGGAGTGATCTGTTTTGACCAGAAGTTTCTTACTTTAAAGATGGTGTTAGCAGGATGGAAGGGCTGGTACAAGGCAAAAGCAATAATAAGACAGTCAAAGATTTTGCAGCGATAGCACTGGGCCTTGTAACAAGAAGTTGAAATTTTATTCTAGAGTAAGGATTTTGTTTGAGTTGCATGAGATTTATGATGCTCAATTCTTGCAATGGGGTTGTGTAAGATAAAGTGAAATTTACATCCTAGTGTTGCTGTTCACCAAACAACAGACTATGTTTTTACAGAGGTAATTTTATGTATGTTTTGAAACAAAAAGTTACCTAAAACTACTTTGTTCTACTTGCATCCCATCTATACCTGTAGCAGCAGTCACAGAGTCCCACTGGCTAGGGAAAAAAAAAAAAACAACAACTAAAAAAAACACAACCAAAACACAAACCTCGAACCTATGTGACATAATCTGCTCAATAAAAAAACCATCTGTGAATAAGCAGCCACTTACAATGTATTTCAGATCACAAAAGTGAAAAACCCCTCACTTCCACTTTCATTACAAGTCATAGAGACAAAGCTAATAGACGCAACACTACAAACAGTGCTGCAAGTCAAACAACTTCCAAGAAACAAAAATTATTCCTTGGCAAATAGACTGCACATCATAGCACACAAACTGAAACTTTAGGTTATTATGTAAAGCAAGGGTTTTTTTTATTTTATGCACAAGAAATGGAAAATCAAAGTTTTGTGATTGAAACATTTATGCAGATACAGTGTTGTAAAGCCTAAATCCTTCAAATCTAACCCAAATTATGAAAATGTGACTGCTAATCAGTGTAAGCACAGCAGAGTTAAATTTGCCTTTACTCATCTAAGCAAAATTCATATGCTTAGCGTAAGTATTTATGAACCAGTTATTGCTGACTGTGCTAGAAAACCAATTCTTTGCTGAGCAAACTAAACAAATTGTTGCGTCAATATTAAAGCATATATTCCTTTCCCCAGTTCTGACTCAGCTTCAAGAGAAGTAATTTTTCCAACGATTAAAGGGATAGATGACCAATGTAATTTCACTGCCAACTTCTTTCAAAGTTCAATCCAAGGTGACACCATTAATGGTCTGTTTTATTAATGTGCTTTGTCAACTTTAATAATTAACTATTATTCCTGATGACCATGTCCTAAGGGTATTCAGGTTAAAGAACATTCAAGTTTTACTCTTAAAATGAAAATGGAGTAAGAGGAAAAGCATCCTACAGTTACTTTGCATTCAGTAAACAAAGGTCATTATCAAAAACTTATGGTAGAACTACTAAATTCAAGCTCAAGTCTTCTTCGTGATATTCCTGGGTGCCAACATACCTGTGGTTGGTGAAATTTCCTTGTGTTCATCCTGTTTACATGATTTGAGGATTCTGGTGGATGAAAAACTGGACATGAATCTGCAGTGTGCACTTCCAGCCTAGAAAGCCAATCACATCCTGGGCTACATAAAAAGAAGCACATTCAGGGATGTGATTCTCCCCCTCTACTCTGTTCTCATGAGACTCCATCTGGAGAATCGCATCCAGTTCTGGGGTCCCCAGTACAAGAACAGCATCGACCTGGTGGGCTGGGTGCAGAGGACAGCCACAAGAACAGTTGGAAGGTTGGAACATCTCTCTTATGAAGAAAGGCTGAGAGAGTTGCGGTTTTTCAGCCTGAAGAAAATAAGGCTCTGGGGAGCACATTAGTGCAGCCTTTCACTATGTACAGAAGGCTCATAAGAAAGATGGAGAAAGACTTTTTACCAGTGCCTGTAGTGACAAGCCAAATGACAATGATTTTAAACTGAAATAGGGTACACTTAGATTGAACACAAGAAAGAATTTTTTTTTGATGAACATTGTGAGACACAGGAACAGATTGCCCAGAGAAGTTATGGATGTCCCATAGCTAGAAGTGTTCAAGCTGAGGTTGGATGGGGCTTAGAGCAAGCTGATCTAATGAAAGATGTCCCTATGGATGGCAGGAAGATTGGACTGTATGATCTTCAAATGTTCCTTCCAACCCAAACCAACAACATTTAATTGCCAACAACTTAAAAGAGTGGAAATCTTTTGTTAAAGAAGCTCATATACTCCTGAAAGATCTGGATAATGCTCTGGTATGAGTTACCGGTTGACAAGACTGTCATTCTTTTATATTTGTTTCTTGCATTTTATGTTGAGGGATTAAAGCAAAGAAGGGTTTTTCCTCTCAAAACCTGTGCATAATCACTAGTGCTACAATGAGGTATTCAGCTGTGCTTTACAGATAAAATAGGGTGATTACTACTAGTCTTAAATTTCAAATTCTGTTGTTCAACCTAAATAAAACCTCTAGCCCTAAATATTTTGACATATGTTTTAGAAGGTGGTTTATAAAGGGTTTGAACATCTTTAAGCTTAGACTGTGCTATACATGTGTCTGCAGCAGTTCTTGCACTAATACATGTAAATACATCTGTTGTATTTTAAAAGAGAGGTTAATATCAGCAACATAGTTTGCTGGAAGATGAAGCGGAAAGACAGTTGAGCTGAATCCTGTTTGCCACTCCAGATGCATATAGCTTTTATTTTGGTGTTGGTTTTAATTTTTTTTTAAGGAAGCCAACTCATTTCAGCTGATGTGTATGTACGAATGAAGGGCGCTATTAGCACAGAGAGTTTCCAGGGTTCAAATGTAAGTGACCTCCTTATGAATCAATAGCAGCGTTTAACTAACAAAAATAAGATGGAATTACGTCCCCACCGAAGTCAAAGAACGTTTACAACTCACTTCCATCTCCATAATCAGAAATAAAAGACACTTCCGAGCCACTATAACTTATTTTCCCTTGTACCTCTTCATGTAATTTTTCTCTCTTACACTACACAGAGAAACACTAGGGTTTGACTGTTCCCATGGTCCCTTCCCTTGAGCACTGACCACTGCAGACCTTCACTCCAGCTGAAGAAAGAACAAGCAGGGGCACTTCTAACTCCTTGCACCCTCTTGCTGTCTGATAAGTCATACTGATTCCAGGTCAATTACTTAGCACAGCCTCACCATTGGGTTCCAGTTTTTTCTTACCAACAGGAAAAACCTTTGTCAGGCTTCTCTACAGCTTCTGTAGAAAATGAACATTTAGAAATGTACAGAGTGGAGTAAAGCCAAGAGGAAAAACAACCGTAAAAAAATGAGTTTTACACAGACTATGTTACAACCAGGGAGAGGGAAAGTTAGCAAAGGAAAGCTGCCTTTTTAACTCCATTTTTTTTAATATGAGTCGCTGATGGAACTGACAAATGGAAAACAGATGTTCTCCAAGTATAACCACTTAATGGTCTTTCCTTCATAAAGAATTAATCTGCTTGCTTCCCTTGCCTTTCCTAACATTTTCTCCCATTTTGACTTCCACCTAGAGCTTTGGTAATGGTAGAGAACTGAGAGGTGCTAAACAATGGTGAAGACAGCAGTGAATGTGTTTGCTTTTAAGACCTGCGAAAATTGCGGATGGATAAATTTTGAAAGAGGTACAGGTTATACTAATAGGTGTCACACAAAAAGACTGGGGAGCCGAAAATATTCATTTAAGAAAAATAATAACACAAGAATTTTATCAGCAAGATGACTGGATGAAGGTGAACATTAAACTGAATAGATGCTGCCTTGCCAACTGACTATTGTAATAACTGCTCTAAACTAGATACCAATAAAACAGCTAACATAAAAGTATTGATGTTACTAACCGTACTGTGTCATATAATGTACCATTCTTCTGTCAGGTTCCTAAAGAAATTTAGGACAAACACAGCACTTACAGTTTTCAGCAAGCTAGTGGCATTTTAACATGCCATTCTCTGAAATTATTGTCAAAATCTAAGGTATTTTGAAAAATTTACTTCATTATAAACTAGTTCACTGTCACACACAAGAACATTTCATTCCTCTGTCCGCTATCAGAAAGGAAAAAGAAATAATTAAACAGAGGAAAAAGCGTAGAACAGAGGGTTTTTCCATTCCACTTACTAGCAGCTAGCACATACATGACAGGAACAGACAGAAATCCCAGGGAGAAATCAGCCACAAGGTGTTGGCCAACACTTTCAGAAATATTATCCTATCTTGCACCTAGATATACAGGCTGGAACCTAACAAGGGTTTCAAAACAGCTGAAGAGCAATTAGGCACTTGTGTCCCATTTATTTAACTGCCTACTTAAAGGTCATAGAGAAGACCAGCAGAAAAATTTGGAACTGAGCTCAGATCTTCTGGCTTGCTCTGAACCAGATGATGGCTCTTTGTACATTTTCCCTGAGATGAGCACTTCACACTATTCACTGCTGTGAAATACAGCTGAGTATTAAAGGTCATTTTATTTTTTTTGGTGGGATTATAAGTGTTCTTAGATAAAGAAAAACAGCTAACTACTTCTGCCCTCGAGTAAAAAAAGCAACTTGAAAAGAGAGCTTTCTAGCATGATTAAATAAAGTACTTTATGAAAGGTGAAGCATTTATTCTACGAGGAGCTGAAGAAGGTTTCTGGTGATTCACTTGCTGCCTATCAAGGCTGAATTACGCACCCAGTCTCAGAAAAGAAAAAGAAATTGTTATCAGATTTTTTTTTCATGAGATTTTTCATGAATATATATATAATTTGCTCTTTAAGGTTGTAACAGAATAATTGTGGATGAACACTGCAGATGGCAAGTGCAAACAGAATTTTTGTCATACCTTCTGTGCAAAAGAGTTGGACGGCAAAGTCAGAGTCATGTTCAAATTAAGAGTTAATCTTCAATTTCATAGTGTCCTCCTTGAAACAAGAGTGCATTAGAAATGTTCACAACCACAGCTTTTGTTGGCTGGTTTCATAGCCTTGTTGCCAAAATACATCCATACAAGCACTTACCACCAACAAACTGTCACAGGAGAGCTTGTTTGGGAAGCAAGGAAGAAAAGATGGAAGATACTTCTACATGGGTTATGTTGCTTGCAATTGATTTAGCAAAGTTGTCCCAGGGGAAAAAAAATAAAAAAACAGCAAAACATGGTAGCACAGATGAGATCTAAAACAGGTAACTTAGTAAGATATCACAACATTTTTAGACATTAACAGAAAAATGAAAGCAAGGTGGTATTCTTGAATGAGCGAAGACATACAATAGCTATTTATCTATTTATTTAGCTATTTAGCTATTTATTTTTGAATGACTCAGAGCATTGCTGATCCAGCATTTGGGAATTTGTATGCTAATGCCTTACCTGGTAAATGTGGCATATCTGGGCATAAGCTAGTGTTATATTAACCGGTCTGGGTAAATATAAATAGATGCCTGAAGAAACATAAAGATGGCCAAGCTAAACAAATTCCATTTTAAAGGGCAAAATGTATTCCGTGTTTTACAGAGGACTGTGGATAAGTACAAAGGTTGATGTTAGATAAAGATGCAAAACTGGGGATGGATTCTTATCTTCAAAGTGTCTGGGAAACTGAACACAGGGACTGGATTATATAGCTGAGGACTCAGCTGAGTAATCCACAGAATTCAAAAAATATCTTTCATTTTTATGGATGCACGTGACTGATTTAATAAAAATGATCTGGATGATGCATAGAATTGGAGCCTTCATGTACTCCCCACCCAGTACAGAATAAATCAGCTTTCAAATACACTTCATATGGGAAGAGTTGAGTAAGACGGACAAGGCTAACTGAGAGGAAAAAAAAAAAAAAGGTTGACTATCAGGTAAATAATGTGCACTGACTGAACTGAAAATAAGAACATCGTGGATTTACAGGTGAATTTATGTAAGTATTTGTCATCAGGAGTGAATCTAGTTGACTTACCAGAAAAACCAAAGTACAAGTAGATCTGTTAAACTAGTCTGCTAGCATTAATACCCCACCAGGGACAATTTTTTGTGATACCACTATCCTAGGCAGCAGAAAAGGAAAAATTGAAAGGACATAGTACCACATACATATATATAGGGACAGCCAAGCCATGATCTCCACAAGACCTTCCAGAATTTTATCCGAGACAGTCTTCTCTGCACTGTCATCATGTTTCTTCCCAAAGTCTCAAACCACACTCTCCACTTGGTGGACCTTACCCTCTTCCCACTGCACATCAACACTGCATGACTCCAAAGCAGTCCCAGGACCCTCCTCTCACCTGCCCATTACACCTCCTGATGCCAAGGACCTCTACTCTTCCTCTCTTGGTCTCCTCTCTCACCCTTTGACATCTTAAAATCATCTCAGTGCCAGTCCCCTGGCAGCAGCAGGAGATACACCCTTAACCACAACCCTGCATTTCACTATTCTATGAGCCATTGCTTCTGTCCCTGCCCAACCCAGAATGTTCGGCATAATACAAATTCTTCCTGACACCAATGATGAATTGTCCTGGATGATAAAGGACCACCCTTATGAAGGTCAGTTAGCATTAACAACTCAGCATGTATCAGTTATCTCTGGAAGAGTCCAGACATTCATTGCCTGTAATAAAGTCTGAGGAAAGGGAGGTGAGGGGCTTCTTAGGACGTTAGGTAGTGACAGGACTAGAGGGAACGGACTGAAGCTAGAGATGGATCGGTTCAGATTGGACATTAGGAAGAAGTTCTTCCCCATGAGGGTGGTGAGACACTGGCACAGGCTGCCCAGAGAGGTGCTGGAAGCCCCATCCCTGGAATTTTTTCAGGCCAGGCTGGATGAGGCTCTGGGCAACCTGGTCTGGTGGGGGATGTCCCTGCCCATGGCTGGAGGGTTGGAACTAGATGATCTTGAAGGTCCCTTCCAATCCTGACAATTCTATGATTCTATATCTGAAGCAGATATAAATACTGAAAAATTCCTCACCTCACCATGGCAGATGCTACATCTCAAATAGTTGTTCACAGTTGCTTTTAGTCAAGTTCTTTCAAGACCATCAGACCTTTTCTATCAACATTATATCTTACCAAGAACATCATAAGACACTAGATGGAGTTACGATGCCAGTGGTGGCCCATCTGAAGAACAGGTAGAGTTGTCATTTAAGCCTATCAATTAAGTGTTACTGAACACTCACCAGCACACATGAACTTCCAGCTTAGATTTTATACTTTTATTTAAGCTATTATATGAGAACATCTGCAGGCAACTGAGGGACAAAAGTTTAAATACAGTTCTATAATCAAATCTAAACCTCATATCACTTCAGTGACCTCATGTATTTAATTGGTAATGCAATGACAAACAGACTTGGCACAGTGCATATAAGCTATAATTTCCAGCAAAGAATGAGGACCCGTTTTGTTTAGAGATTGTGCAGCCTTTGTAGATTTTTAGAGAGGAATTATGCATTCCAAAAACTGAGCACTGCAGAATGTTCTTTAATGCACTTCAGAGATTTGTTAGGGTTGTAATCAGATCACAGGAGTTATTCAATTTCGAACTTCATGGCAACGTGTTGAGAACGTGTCAGAGTGGAGATGTGGTTAGGAACGAACTGAAAGGAAAACTGCTTTTTGCTGCCTGATCAGAGGTACTGCAAAATGTCTATAAAAGCTCTCTTCTCCTATCCATGTAGATTTCAAAAACATTGGAAAATTCCACAAGAATAAAATTTGGTTTTGGTCTATGAGGTATTCCTATCGAGCCCAAGTCTTATTTTTAGAAAAACTAAGCTGTCTCCATGCTATATCAAGCCTGTTCTGACTTTTCCATTTTGATGGATGTATTTAGGTCTATGTAACTAAACTTTGGCCCTCTCCATCCAAGGAAGAAGGAAAATAACATCATTTATGTAACTGAGGGGACACAAACTGTCACATTCACATATCAAAGCTTATAATAGAACTTGGTTCACATTTGCATACTGAGCTTAATAAATACATTGAAATCTGGAAAGCTCTAGACCTAAACTACCTTGTCAGCCTAAATGGTTATCTTGAACAACAAAATCTTTTGAAATAATTCTATCAAAATTCTAGTACTGCAATTTGTAGCAACCGCTTTTAAATTTTATTCCTTATTCTTTTCTGGTAAAATGTCTGCTTTTTTAAACCCTTGCCTCCCCCCCACAAAAAACCCCACGATGCATGCAACAGATTGAAGACATCTTCATTAAAGTGTAGGTTCATAAGGCCAACAGCTATGCTCAGCCTATTTTCTATTTATTTGTTAGTTTATTTTTTGTGTGTTTGTTTGATTATTTATTTTAACTGCTGATCTCAACTGCACATACAGCTACTGACTGTCTAAATCAGCTAGATCAAATTCAGACACTACGTCATGTTCTCATGATGTTGGTCATCTACAAACAAAACCTGTTGTTATTCTTTGTGGGGGCCGGTTCGCTCAGTCAGTTGAGCATGGTGCTGACAACGCCAAGGTCGCGTGTTCAATTCCTGTTCAGTCCCGATGTGCTGTCTGATCTAGTCGACAGGAGGCATTC
>NW_009724330.1:132319-136448 GCF_000703405.1 Apaloderma vittatum
ATTAAAAATGATCTCTAAGGTCCCTTCCAGCCTAGGCCATTCTATGATTCTACTTCTTGTTTACTTGTTTCACAGGCAAAATTCTACTTGTCCTATTTATGTCCCAGTGACACCACAAGTCCAGTCAGCTCCACACACCATTTGCATTTCTGTCTATTTTCACAAAGTTTCCAGGCACTCCCTGGTGTGCATTGAGGAAAAAGCTACTGTCACTTATTTCATCAGTCACTGGGCTGTCAAACAAGCTGGAGGTGCATTATTCTTTTAATACCTTCTCAAGCTGACAAGATTGAAGTAAATTGCATTATTATGTACTTTGGTGCCAAAAGACGGCCTGAACGATTCCTGCAGTTTCCTATGCACACTTTTGGAGAGAACAGGGCAGATTATTTTTAAGTATCACTACCATTAATTGTCTGTATCTTTCTTCTATCATGATTGCTTCAGGAAAGCTAACTGTGATACTAAATATGGTCTTTCTGCCTGTCTGTCCTCAGGGTAAAGAAAAGTCAAGAATGAAGCATGGTATTACAATCACCCCTGACACATGTACAGAGCATGACCTTCTCTGGGTTTTCAGATATTGTGACTTCCCGAGCCAAACAGAGATAACAAAGTTAAAAGGCAAATATAAATGGTACAGAATATGATTGCTATATAACCACAACTCAGCAAAAGAACTTTTTCTTACAAGTTTTTTTCTGAAAAGAACAAAAGTATTGGTTTCCCAAGAAGGAAAGGCAAATGTAATGCAGGAGTCCAAAATGCCTGTATTCTGTAACATTCAACACAGTCCATTCTGCTTTCCAAATTCCATGCGGAAAGTACTGTCTGAAAACGATATATTCAGAGGTAGGCAGCACTTCTGAAGTTGTTTAGAATTTACCTTCAGAGGAGTAGAATTAGTGGAAGAGTCTCAACTCCTCCCCTCCAGAGCACTAGCGCACATCATAAAAAGAACTATTTTTATATAGTGTGACAGATTGGATAGATCTCTTCTCTACAACGTTTTCTTTACAGCTGACATGGATAATATATCAAAATCAGCCTTTGAGAAGTTGTTCACTCTAGGACAGAAATGAGGTTATTATTTCAAAATTAATTTTTTGCACGATTTATCCGTCTTTCCATGTTTGGTCAATGAACAGACAAATGGTTGCACAGAAGCAACCCATGGAGGAAGGCAGGAGGGTGGGAAAGGGAGGAGGGATGTCTTGCGATAAACAAAATATTCACAGAATCAAATACACTAACTCGTGGGAGGATGATAAAACTGTAATTATTTCCTTTTTTAGTGTGCATTTCCCCTATATTGAGCTGGTATTAGTTTCAAATAGCATTTTCCCATTGCATGATATCACTGGTTCTCGGGTTCAGTACCCTGGAGAGCGCACGCACAACACAGGGTTTCGTTTTAATTTCAGAGAGACCCATTTCTTTGAAAAACAGAAACAATCATCTGTGCTAGCAAAGCTCATAGCTTTGCTCTGGTGATTCCAGCTCATCATATCTGCTTGTGCTACAATACATCTTTCTGCAAATCATTCCACCTTGAGATAAATGCTGTTAAATACTTGTCATTGTGAAAACCTTGCATTTACTCCTACTGTCGTAACTAGCTTCAGCTTTTGCATTTTGTCATCACAGACCTTCTATACATTGGCAGTATTCACCAACTATAAATAAACAACTTCTGTCTAGATAATCAATAAGAAGCTGAAGAGTGAGCTCCTTCAGTCTCTCATTTGGGGACAATTTTTTGAGAGCTCAGACCACTTTCTAAACTCTCACAGACATTTCATCATTCAGAATACAGAATTCAGCTCCATGTTTCACCAAAGCTAAAAGTAAAAATATTATCAGCTCTTCAATTCTACATAATATTCACTTAGTCCCATGGCATCTTAACTTTCACCACACCAGTGCAGGGCAGGCTGCATGCACACCACCACAGAGCACCTCCCAAGTGAGGTCCTATTCCAGCCTATATGTGGTACTCACAATCTCTGTTCCTAAAAGCATGATGTTGTGTTCAGTTATGTTAAAGCAGCCTAAACATTCAAAGAAGGCTATTTTATCAAGATGGACATGGTTACTCTGCATAATTTGGATCACCATTGTTGTTCCTTTTTCCAGCCATTGCCAGTTCTGGTAGCATGGCAAATCCTTGCTAACTTTCAGTCATTGGGCAGACATGGAGGAGGAAGCAGACACCAAAGTTATGCCACTCCCTGCTTGACCCTTAAGGTTGTCCTCACAGATGAAGGAGTTTTGTAATACCTCTTAACCCTAATTTGGAGCTAGCACTTGCTTTCCTTTAGCATGTCCTACATTATGAAATGCTACCCTCTCAGGACAAAATTTTCCTTCTTCACTGCCTAGCACATAGGCCCTCGTGCTGCATGAGCAATTTGGCCATTTCATGTTTTCTTCTAGGCAATAGACAAAAATATTGACAGGCACTAAGCCAAGAATAGGCCTACAGGTATGTCATGTGGTCTGAGGGTTGTTTTAGTAACCTATTCAATAAAGTTCTGTGTAGTTTTTGTATGCTGATAAATATTTTTAATTACTTCCATGGCAGTAAATCAATTACTTAATGTTACAGTCCATTATTATAGTACTTCTTTTCTACTGTATGTTTGAATCTTAAAAAACTAAAGAAAAAGAGAAACATCAAGTTTTCTGACAAGACCTAGTTTTCATAAAACTGAAAATAGTGTTACCATATTTCAGGGTTTGATTTTGGGGAGGTGTTTTGTGGTTTTTTTGATCCCAGATCAGCCTTTCTGTGATTCAGAATAAAATTGGCACTTGGCTAATACATTCTGAAGTAGCATGAAATTAATGTTCTGTACTATATTTTGAGGGAATAAGTAAATCTGATTAGTATGAGACCTCCCTATCGTACACTACACTTGCATTTTGCTGAAAGCTAGAACTATGTCTGGAATACAAACTAGCTGAAACTTATGAAAATGACCAGTAAGTTACACAAAACTATATATAATTATCTGTTAACTTGTTATAGAAATATTTTGAGTCAGAAATATTCAGGGAAAAAAAAGAAAAGCAGGTTGGCTAGACCATGGGAAAAGTCCCATATTCTTACTCTGATTAGCTTTGGAGGATTGAAAGCAACTGTTAGAGGTCAAATCTTGAAGTCACTAAGTCTATCCAGAAAATGAGAATAAAAGGACATTTTTGCATAGTTATGTATACCTGGATTTTTAAAAAAAATGCAACAATGTTCCTTCACTTTTTATTCACACGATACAATATTTTGAGAACATTTCTCAACCCCTTTCTTTTTCATTGCTACATTTTAATGGAAAGTTTGGTACAGAGAAAATATCTTTTTTCTTGGTATCATGATACCAAAGCAGGCTTTTGCTTGGGGTTTGGTTTGTGTCTGTTCAGAGGATAGTAAATTTATGCTCAACATACTCAGGAATGTCCCAGGACCTGAATGAAAGAATCTCTCTCAGTAAACCAGAAATAAAATTGGCTATCAGTCATGTAAGTAATTTGCTTTATAAAAGCTTAAATACCATCCTTAACACATGGTCCAGTTTTCAGCCAGTTGAACATATCATTTTCGAAAGATATAAAATGTTGCAAAGCTTTAATTTTCAAGTCAGAATTTACATTAATTGCTAATATGATACAAGGAGAGTAAATTGTAATGCAAATAGTTATAGAGGCAAAGGAATGACTGGGCCTAGAAAGTGGTGGTGAATGGCGCGGCATCCAGTTGGCATCTGGTGACCAGTGGTGTCCCCCAGGGATCAGTACTGAGCCCAGTCCTATTCAAGATCTTTATTAATAACCTGCATGAGGGGGTTGAGTCTACCCTTCGAAAGTTTGCAGAGGACAACAAGTTGAGGGGGGAGTGTCGATCTGCTGGAGGGTAGGAAGGCACTGCAGAGGGACCTGGACAGGCTGGGTCGATGGGTTGAGGCCAACAGTGTGAAGTTCAAAAAAAGCAAGTGCAGGGTCCTACACTTTGGCCACAATAACCCCCTGCAGTGCTACTGACTAGGGGAGGAGTGGCTGGAGAGCGGTCAGCAGAGAGGCACCTGGGAGTGCTAGGTGACAACCGTTTGAACATAAGCCAGCAATGTGCCCA
>NW_009724331.1:0-7352 GCF_000703405.1 Apaloderma vittatum
CCCAAACCCAACCGAATAAAATAAGAGTATGAAATAGTGATTTAAAAATCAAGGCCCTGCCACCTTGCGGTAGGAAGGGAGAATAACCGCAGAGCTCTAGCAGTCACGGGATCTCCGGGCCCCAGCTGTTGGGATGCCAAGCGCCCAACATCGCCTCTCCCGCCCGGGACAGCCCAGCATAAAGGGACGTTTTCTCGGGCCCTAAGGTCCCCGTCAGCCCCGGCTCTTGTGTTTGGGCACACCAACAAGCACCGGCGTTTAAAGAAAGGACAGGCCGTGGGACAGGAACAGGGTTCAACACTGTGGCGCCTCCATGCTCACCTAATGGGAGACATTAAAAGACTTTCATTTGGTTTATCTGCCTATTTTATTTGCCCATTTCATCTTCATCTTTCCATTAGCATGCATTACTCTATATTTAGAAATGCCATACCTATTTGTTTTTGCTTAGTCCAGCATCCAAACAGACATGAGGCTGCCACTGCTACATGTCCCCAGGTCCAGCCAGCAGCAAAGCTGAGTATGTATCCCCTGCAGGCACACACAGGCAAATACAATGTACACATATATGCAAACACGCATGTGGCTGGCCCAACAAAGCAACTCCAACAGTGGCACATAGACAGCACGAACAGCCTGATTCTGTTCTCTTGCCTGACAGCTCATGATGAAGGGCCATCAGTGAGAAAATATATATGTGAATCCCTCCATAGCTGGCTCCAGGCTGTAAGAGCTCCCAAGGTCCCCTGCCTGGCTCCATTTGCTGGTGTTCAGATATACACATGGACACCCCTTCACCCTCAACTCCCAAGTCCTTTGTGCCCTGCTCACCAGCTAGATCAGTGAGATGCTGGCTGATGCTCACACACTGATACATATACTCTCACCTACTCCAGCTGCTGGCACCTGGGCACACATCCCTGTGACTCATGGTCCTGCTCCAGCTGCTAGCACTTAGGCACCCCCTTTCCCCACCACACATAGGCAAAATTATTAGAAATGGAGCTGAATGAGAGCCAGGATAGGCTGCACTGGTGCAGTGCAAGGCATGGCCAGACAAGTCCAATGACCAGCAGCCTGCTTATATGCAACTGGCCCCTTAACTCTGTATTTTCCTCACCCTTGTTTTTATCCAAAACTACCTTGATCACTCCATTTCTCTGCCTTTATTTCTTCCCCTGAACATCCTACAAACCACAGCAAAAAACAAACAGGCACAGTGAGAGGAGACCCAATCTGCCACTGCCTGACTGAAGCCTAGGAGATCTTCTTCCAAAACATTTCCTGCAATTTCATGTTTTAAAAAAGCAAGAAGAGACAATCAGAGAGATGCCACTAGGTGCCACTTGCTGCTTTACTACCTATACATCAGAGTGTTCTCTAAATGCACTTGGACTGCCTGAGCATCCCTCTCAGCCTTTGTGCCAAAGCCAGTTTCTGCTCCAGGTTTCGAATGAGAAGGGTGCTTCAGTGCCTCCAGGGAAAAGTGACCGGAACATTTTTACTGTGTGAAAGACAATGTATTTTTAACTAACCTCTTACTTGCAATCCAGTGAATCATTTTGGCTGATTTTTTCCCACAAATAAAGCAGCCTAAAGCAGACACTAGACATGGAAAATTTTGTCCACATGAAGAGTTCAGAAACATTATACACAACTGAGAATAGAATCTGCAAATGGGAATCGATGGGGAAACCGTAGTAGTAACTGATTCTGTTAAGCAGTTTTACAATAATCCTGACAAAGACCTTTTCTATTCTTTGTCAGCTTTTTTCTTCAATGCTTTCACCTGCTTTCTAACTCATCCCCTATGGATGAGACAGATAAGTGCACTTTTATATCTCCCTTCAGAAAATAATAGAAAATATTGCCACTAACCATGACTGTAATTTTCTTCAGCATTTTTATCACATGTGGAAGAATTAGCAAGATTTTTCTGACTAGTTGTTATTAGTAGTCAGAATTACTAAAAGCTTGAAATTCAATATTTCCCTTGGGTTTCTTACAGGCTGTACCACACATGTTATTTCTTGTGATTTTTATAGTCAACAAGTCTCGTGCTGATTTTGTGGCATCATTAGCAGTTACAGTTTGCCTCACTTTTTTTTTTGTTCTGTTCTCCAGCAATTTTACTTGACTATAGATAGTCAAGTTCTTTTTTAAGACAGTAGGTGAGGGAAAAGTCATTTGGAAAACATTGCATGTTGTTCCCACTGTATCATCCTTTCTTGGAAAGGTTCATGCTTGCCCAAATAACATCAAATTAGTGGAAAAAGAATTTTTGAGCTGTGCATGATAAGTCTAAACCCACCTCCCCACTGCCTATCCTGGAAGCAAATCCCCCAGCTTCCCCAGCAGCACAGGGTGCTGGCTGCCAGCCTTCTTCCACAAACCAGAAGCTGGAGCAGGAAAACAAAGCCAGCTTGTTATTGCCTCCAGAACTGAGACAGCAGGTCCATACGTAAGAGGGACTATTTTATCCAGTTCTATAACTTTATTCAGCTTGTTCAGCCTAGGATTTGGACTGCTTTCTATTCATCTTCCTTTTCTGCTCTCAGCTCCATGCCCTGGTGGGTAGATGAGGGGACACACAGGCTTCTCCACCTCCCTGTGCCCGTTACTGTGCTGCTGGCAGTCAGGAAAGAAGTGCAAGTAAGTATTGCACCAAGGGTAAAATTGAGCTTATGACATCAGAGGACCGTAGGAACAAAATCCCTATTCAGGGTGAAAAACAGGGGCAATGTGTAGCCTTGACTTCCACACAGAGCCCAGCTGAGAACTATTTTAATCAGACACAATAAAACTAATAAAGATTTATGTTACAGCTGTCAGTAGTAAAAAGACTCCATTCTCCTTCCTCCCATTGGAGTGCTCACCGACCAGCACCCATCAAACTAATTCTCCTCTTCCAGGGTTTGTTTTGCAGAGCTTTAATACTCCCACACAGAGAATTTCAGAAAGCATCTAGCCAGTTGTATTGTTTAAAAGAAAAATGTACATGACAAAATGCATGACAGAGTAATTCAGTGCAGCAACAGATGGTTAAACAGCAGACAGACTGAATGACAGCACATAATCATTTTGCATGCTGTTTTGACTCTCTGATTCTCCATATTTTCTTTTGGTAAATGTGAGCTTAATATCGCTCTGCCAACCTCAGAGTGGCTGCAGGTGAGAAGCATCGTTACAGTGCTAAGGGGCTGCCAGGATGCTCTCCTCTCTGCAGCAGCAACCCCAACTCCCCATATCAGTTTCTGGCACTAATCCTTTCTGTAACTCGACGCAAGACATCCTCGCATCTTTAAGCTGAAAGCAACACTGACAAGCGGAAGAAGTTATGTTCAAGCGAATTTGTTATGAACTGGTTTTAGGTGCTTATTAAACATTTATACATGAGCTCTCAGACCATGTAATTCTCAGGCAATTAATCTCCCTCCCTGAAGATAATGATGCCCTTTTGGCTGTAATATTTTCCCCTCTTTAAATTCACATTCTTTCCTTTCTTTAGGTGGGCCAAGAAATGTCATTTTCCATTGGAACCAGTGAATTAATTAAGCTCGTGTCTGATAATTCATGCTTTCTTCAGTCAACCTGGAAAATGTTTCCTAGGAGTTGCAGGGGCTCACAGGACTTCTTTTGGAGCCTTGTGTTTTTATACTTCTCTACTTACTGACATGGTGTTCTTCTCCAGAGCTCTATGGAGGTAGTCACGCTTCAAGTCAATAATACAAGTACACTCCATGACTATAGAGTTTGTCAGCAAAAATAGCTGAGTAAAGTATACTGGCTGCTGCTGATCAGCTGTGTTTATCTAGAGTGAGTTAATAAATATGACCCAGTCAAGATGGTGAGTCTACTGTCTGTGGCAGCCGGCCAGGAGCTCCCGGGCAAAAAGAAAAGCTCAGTGACACAGGAAGGCAAAAGGTGAATGTTTGCTGTTGGTACACAACTGCCAAAACATCTTACGCAGATCACAGTGGTCTGAACAATCAGCGAGGTTGGTGTGATGACCTAGGAAAAGGCTGGTGTCCTGGTATGGTGTCTGGAAAAACAATGTGATTCTTTTTCTTCATGTTTTCTTCAAGCTGTAATTTGGAAAAAAAAAACCACAAACACCAAACCTGCAAAAGCAATCTGATGGGGAACATATTTCCTCTGTGCAGATGTTGTCCTGATACTAAATATTAATTAATAGCAAATGTTGTCTTTCCTCTCTGTCCCTTTTTTTCTTTTCTCCTCTCTTTGTAACATCAACACTCTATTTTTCTCTGTGTACACACACATGTTGAGGAACTGATAATCTTCATTATCTGCAGGATGCTATTTCTCTCACCACATATTACAATGCCTAATGACGAGCTTATTGTAAGCAGGACAGCAGTGCATGGGTAGCCTTGCCAGCTAAATCCCTGGGCTGGAAGCTAGAGTTTTGCTGAAAGATGGAGAAAAGAGAGAACTGGATGTCTGACAGGCTCCAACTAACAGTCAGCCTGAATCTCTCATTGCTTCCTTGGAGTTTTTTTGACTTTTCTTGTCCACCCGAATGCAGGCCAAGGTGTTCTGTTTGTACCTGAGCTTACCCAGGTAGTCTGTGATATTCAAATTGTTTTAAATCAATTTTAAATCAGAGCTTTATCCACCCTTTTCTCCTCATCTATATGATTTTCTCTTGTAATGACAAGTGTTGCAGGACAGTTTTTTAAAAGCATGTGAAAATGCATTTCACTTAACCTCGCTGAAATTAATTTACGGCCACAAATGTAGTAGGACATAGAAGTTTTGCAAAGAGCATCTTAAAACTATAGAAGAAATATTTATAGTATCTCTACTATATCTCAGGAGTGTATTTAAAAGGTAAATTTTGATTCTCTTCAAGACAAATAATGTGAGAAATCCATAATTAACAACAAAAAAAGCGATTAAGAATTTGACTGCCTGAAACTTACATGAAAATTTCAAGTGATCTTCCTACTGATTGTCTAATGAAATGGGTAACTGGTCACTTATTCACCTCATTTCCTTGAATGGAATACCCTGAACTTCTGATAGACATCTGTTACTTGTCTCAAACCGGGTGCTCAAAAGCACTGGAAAGGAGAACTGGTAATAATTTTTGAAAAATTTCTCATACCTTCATATATATTCAGAAACAACAATTCCAGCTCAATCTCTAAGGACTACTGACACATAAAACATTTAAAAAACAGCCTACAGACTCTAAATACAATATCTTATTCATATTTATTACACCATTTATGACTTTGTAAATCTCTGTCACTCTCTCACTTCAGCTACCTAGCCTGTCTACACACTCATGTCATTTGAAAGCCCTGAGTATCTCTGATCACCTATAACAGCTTAATGATGCTCAGTTCTTCAGAGGACCCTCATGTATTTTGAAGCATGTTGTCTCCTGCCATTATGTCACATATGTGCATGAGTTTACTAGGTTTGTTCTCTACCATAGTTCCTTCTAGTTCATGGCAGCCAGACATTTTGGCCTATACTTCCCTAACTTTCTCATGGAAACTGTTAAAACATTCAATTTTAAAGATTCAGAAACCTTATTTTAAAACCTTCTTTCCATTCTTCTGATCGTGAAGCTTTTTAAAAATGAACAAGTTTGCATTTTAAGGAAACAAAATCCCCATGTCTTCTAATTCATTGCCCAGCTGATAGACTTTGCAAAGTGCCTGGACAGGCCTGTAGGAAGTGCTGACAACAACTCTACAGCTGTGGTCTTTTTGTGTGACATTGCTGTGGCAAAGGGCATGAAAGACATTGCAGACCCAAAGGTTTAGGTTGTTGAAAGCAAGCACTTCTGCAGTAGCATCCTTTGAACTATCTACTAGATGAAGAAAAGAGGTGCAAAACAGGAGGCAGGGGTATTACTGGAAGGACGATGGTTTTTAGTTCATTAGGTGTTTGATACAGTCTAAAAATAAGGGGAACCTGTACAGAAGGAATGAACTTCATGTAAATCAAACTGCTAACTCTGAAAATCAAGGTTGCAGGTGAGTTTTTAAGCTGATGACCATGGGAAAGCCATTAGGTATGGGAAAGGACATGGTTTGGATGGTGTTTCCCCTGCCATGGACACATGAATTCTCATGTCCTCAGTGAAGGATTGGTAAGAGGGTGAAACCATGCAGTGGAAAGCACAATACTGCTGATATAGAGTGCTGAAAGACAACAAGAGCAGTGATACTCATACTTCTACACAAGTTAAGAAGACTAGGAAATGGGATAGAGCATTTGTTACGTTTAGCCCTCAGTGAAGACACTGTTTTAGTGGGAACTCTGTGGTAGAGAGACAACTGATTAGGCACTGAAATACAAACACAGAATAAACAGAAAATATAGAAAAATACATGATTGTAGCAGAGTAGTGCTGCTTTTCAGACAGCCTAGAATCAGCTCAAATGAACAAACTAACCCCATACCAAGTAACTTATTTGATCTGTGTGGATTGAAATTCAGGCCCAAGAGGATGGATATAGTCTGAGGCCTATACTATTGCCTTCCTAACCTAGGTCATGGAAGATCAGAGACAGCCCAAGGGCACAACACGCAGCTTAATCTGGCCATCTCTGTTAAGGATAACAAAAAGTGCTTTTATAGATACATTAGTAACAACAGGAGAGTCAGGGAAAATCTCGTTCCTTATTGGATGAGGGTGGGAACATAGTAATGGGAAACAAGGGAAAGGCTGAGGTACTTAATACCTTCTTTGCCTCAGTCTTTAACAAAAAAACCTGGCTATCCTCAGGACAACTGGGCTCCTGAGCTGGTAGACAGGGATGGGGAGGAGAATATTCCTCCTGTAATCCAGGAGGAAGCAGTCAGTGACCTGCTGTGCCAGTTAGATCCCAACAAGTCCATGGGTCCAAATAGGATTCATTCTAGGGTGCTGAGGGAGCTGTCGGAAGAACTGGCTAAGCCATTCTCCATCATTTATCACCAATCCTGGCTCACTGGGGAAGTCCCAAATGACTGGATGTTGGCCAACATGATGTCCATCCACAAGAAGGGCCAGAAGGAGGATCCAGGGAACTAGAAACTTCTCAGCCTGACCTCGGTGCCTGGCAAGGTTATAGAGTGGATCATCTCGACTGCCATCAAGCAGCATGTAGAAGACAACTAGGGGATCAGATGCAGCCAACATGGGTTTAGGAAAGGAAGGTCCTGCCTGACCAATCTCATCTCTTTCCATGACTGGGTGACCCATCTAGTGAATGAGGGGAAGGCTGTGGCTGTGTTCTACCTTGATTTCAGCAAAGCCTTTGACACAGTCTCCCTCAGCATCTTCCTGGAAAAGCTGGCAGCCCACGGCTTGGACAGGTGCACCGTTC
>NW_009724331.1:7817-30774 GCF_000703405.1 Apaloderma vittatum
TTGTGTCAGGAACAGTGTGGCCAGCAGGAGCAGGGATGTAATTCTGCCCCTGTGCTCAGCACTGGGGAGGCCTCCCCTCAAGTGTTGTGTGCAGGGCTGGGCCACTCACTGCAAGAAAGACATTGAGGTGCTGGAGCGGGTTGAGAGGAGAGTAATGAGGTTGTAGTCAGTAGAGGTCAGGCTCTTCTCCCGGGCTAGGACGAGAGGGCATGGCCTGAAACTGCATCAGGGCAGGTTTAGGTTGGATCTCAGGAAGCACTTCCTCACGGAGAGGGTGCTCAGGCACTGGGATGCACTGCCCAGGGAAGTGGTGGAGTCACCGTCCCTGGAGGTGTTTAAGGAGAGGCTGGATATGGCACTTAGTACCCTGGTCTGGCGGATGTGGTGGTGTTGGGTCATAGGCTGGACTTGATGATCTCAGAGATCTTTTGCAGCCTCAACAATTCGGTGACTCTGTGTCATTCTATGTGATTGATCCTGTGTGATCTGTGATTCTTTTTAGTCTTGAAAAAAGAAGGCTGAGAGGGGATCTTATTAATATATATAAATATGTGAGGTGTGGATGTGAAGAAGAAGGGGCCAGTCTCTTTTTGGTGGTGCCCAGTAGTAGGACAAGGAATAATGGGTATAATCTAGAACATAGGAAATTCCACCTCAACATGAGGAGATACTTCTTTATTGTGAGGGTGACAGAGCACTGGCACAGGCTGCCCAGAGAGGTTGTGGAGTCTCCTTCTCTGGAGACTTTCAAAACCCATCTGGATGTACTCCTGTGTGGCTGCCCTAGGGGATCCTGCTCTGGCAGGGGGGTTGGACTAGATGATCTCTAGAGGTCTCTTCCAACATCTGACATTCTATGATTCTATGATTCTATAACTGATGTTCTCCCCCAGGGAGCAAATATCTCTGGAGATATGCAATACTACAAATCCCTCAGGACTGTCAACTGAGACCTCCAGGTGGCATCTCAAATACCAGGCCTTTCAGTGGAGAAACAAGTGTTGTCTCTGCCAAGATTTCTCTATTTCCTTCCCTGAAAGACATATGCATACAACTCTTCCTCTGCTCACTCACAGCTTACCACTGACCAGGAATTACCTCCTCCCAGCAGCAGAAATCTGCCCAGTTCTCCTCCCATTCACAAGTATCCACTCGAGCCCTTCCTGTTCCAGCTGCGGAAAAACACCCGTTCCTTGGCCAGGAACACCCAGGTCTCTTGGTCTGTCCAGACCAAGCCAACTCCAGGTCTGGCTGTGAATGTGAGGAATGGACCATAAACAGTACAATACTGGTGGGATTGGCCCACAGCCAAGGTACGCAGAGCTCTCTAGCAGGCTGCTGGGAATACACCTATACTTACATCTGGATTATCGTTGACATACAAAGTCTTATTATTCCTTGCCTACCCTGGGTCTCAGTACAAAGTGCACTCTAGGTGATTGATTTCTGAGAAATGTAACATTGGATCTGCGATAATGAGCTACAGGCAACATACAAAATGTTTATGTTCCACCACACAGGCCAAATTTGTGAAATAAATATTTGCTCTCTTCTATGTCTGTGGGATCTTGCCATAGAGAACATGATGTGCTATAACATGTTTCAGAGCCACCCATGGCAGGACTTGGGCAGAATTTTCACTGCTTGTTTAGTGTGGCGTTTTCTTTAGAATCTCTTCCCATTCTCTCTGCTTCTCTGCAAAAACACTTCGTAATGTATTTCTGTGTAAGTATAATGTATTATATAAACTATAAATTATATATTGAATAGGATATTATGTATTTGTTTTAAAGTTGGGAATCTTATTGTGCTGAGATGTACTCAGACACAGCAGACAGGATCTCAGCCCATAGCCAATAAAACTCAAGCAGTATTTAGGAACTGAAGTGATGGAGAAAAAAGAGACTGAAGTAGAGATAGGAATGTACCACATTGACTGACCATGTGCCCTTTTAGCAAGTTTTGCATTGTTTAGAAAATATATAGATGTTGTTCTGGTAGGTATGCAATCCCTACTGCTTGCCATTAAAAGAGATCAAAGTACACGTTCCCAGATTACCTCATGGCAAATAATCAATGTATGTTCATTAACAGCATTTTGAAATTTAGAGTCTGAATGCTCTTCCAAGAATCCAATGCGCTCTTGTTTAGGCATCACCTTGTTTTTTACTTTTATGAAATTTAGGGTGCTGAGTGTGAAAATTTGTTAGAGGAAGTTATTAAGAAGGAATTCAGACCATGGGAAATGTACAGAGGGGAAAATGATAACACTAAAATATATTGGTCCCAGCTTGAATTTTGAATGTACCTCCTCATTTGAAAGTGTCATCTTCTTGTTCAGCCTTTGGATAGCTGCAGCTTTTCTTCCTACGACGTATGAAATCACTCATCCTACCAAAAAGTTTCTACCTGGGATAAACACCTTACACAATTCCTTAGATTGCTGACATAAACTGGAATTTCATATTATTATTTGTTTTAAATTTACCATTTGTAATGGTAAGTAATAATGGTAAAAGTAATCTTTTATTAAAAGCAAACATTATATGAGGGTTTGCTGTTCACTTAATATTTCTTGCTTTCAATTTTTTTTTTCATTTTAATATATTGTTTTTTCCCCGAATTCAGTCTATATATCCGTATCTGCAAAATAATGTACTTTTGGTATGTTGAGGGATTTGAACAATATTAATCTACAGTGAAAGACTGGGAGATACATATTCATAGCACAAATATTTTAAATAAGGCATCCTTTAGAATTGGCTTATTTGTTTTTCTAGAACTTTGACTTATCACAGGAAGAAGCATGAGGAAATGGGACAGTCAATAACATCAATGAACTGGAGGCATTAAAAAGTGATAGTAAGAAAACCAGCATCTAGTTCACTACTTGCTTAATGTTCAGCCTAGGGAAATCCGCCTGCAAGATGTAAAGGACTCTGTCTTACCTGTTATTTATTGATCTGATTTGGAAATACAGTAGTGTTGTGTCCCCAGAAGCAACATCTTAGATCATCTGATAGAGGATCACAGTACAGAGAAATCAGAAGATTGAGCTGCTCCTTTACCATCAGGAAATAAACATTTTAGGGATGCAAAGAAAGACGAACCATGCCCCAGGCTTGCATGTTACAGTAGGGTAGCCCTTGTGTTGAGTATCAGTGACAGCCTAAATTCTAGCCCAGCTCAAGTGCCTCTCACCAGGTGTGGCTGGCTCACTGATAACTCTCACCAGGATCCTCACCTCCACAAGTTACAGGTGCTAAAAAAACAGAGAACAAAGTTTTTAGGCATCTTCTGACAAGGAGAAAGCTGCAAAATTTCATTCCCCTTGTGTTTCAGATAGTCTGATGCCCTCTGCAAATTAAACTGAGTCTTCAATTGTATTGATGGCTTCTTGAGTGTGCTGCTTGCTGTCTGTTGAGGGTTAAGGGAGGAGGAAAACCTCACTTATATTCCACCATAGGCACCAAAATGCCTTGCTTTGGCTACATGTGCAGTGCCTTTTCTTTTCTCTCTCTACTTCTGCGTTTTCAAATTTTGAGATCTGGTGATGTTCATGTATCTCATAGATGATGGCTCTTTGCTAGAGACAGCCGGAGTGATGCTTCAGTCTCATTGACAGTGACTATAACTAAGACTTGTAATTCTCAGAGGTGCTTCTGAAAACTTCTTTTTCCAAATCAGATTTTTTGAATAAATTATCCTGCAAATTTTATTTCATGTATTATCTTATGCATACACATACACACACCAAACACGTTATTTCAATGACTGAAATAAGTTGCAAACTCTGCGTAAGCATAGTCTTTGAATCTATTTGCAAAAAAACTGCATACACAAGCACTTTTTTTTTTCCTAGCAAATATTTCACAATTTGAAATGTGTTATTCTTGGTGGTTTATTATTTACTAGATTGTCATGTTACTGACTAAATTGCAGCAAAACCTGAGGAGAATAGGATATCAGTAGTGAAAACAAAACTTGTAGATCCTTTGAAGTCCAATAGCATAGCTTTTGCTACCTCATGCAAGCCTCTCATTATCACATGCTGAATTGTCACAAGCAGTAACTCTTCCATGCTGAGCTGTTTCAGAGCTATGCTGTCAAAAATCTCTTCTCTCTTTTAGTATCTCTTGAGTGAACTATGATGGCTTTACTATTTGTGAAAATTCTGGAAAACACCCGTCTTCCTCAGCATGAGCTTCTGACTAAGCTGGTAAAAGCAATGAAAATAGCAATTTACATACTTTCCAAATGAAATTCAAATCAGAAAAGCATGGAAACTCTTGCAACTGCTACCGGGAAACGGTGAAACCACAGCAAGACCTGACCTTGCACGATTTGTGTTCTCAGCTGAGCTATACTCATATTTTCCATGTTTTCAGGAAAAAATACATGCTCTGAGTAAAAGTTTCTGCCCTGGCCCAGCCTCTCTTCACACCCTGAAAGGAAAGGTCTCATGAGGGACAAGGGCTGCCATACAAGTCCTTCTCCCAGGGGCAGAGCTGGGGAAAAGTGGCTTTACTCTGCCCTCTGGCCACGAGCAGGGCTTGGCTGACAGCTGTCTTCATCCAGATGCTGGAAGGATAGAGACATCCAACCACTCATGTTAGCGTGGGAAAAACATGATGAGGTCTTCTCAGGCTTGGTATTTCATTGTATTAGTAGGAACACAGGCATCATATTATGTGATCTCTCAGCTCAGCACTTGTCAGACCATGTATAGCTGCTGCCTTCAGCTGGTACCTCCACATGGGGAAGACATGGACAGACTGGAGCGAGCTCAGTGGAGGCCTGTGAAGTGATGGGGCCAGAGCACTCTTCCCATATGGAGATGCTGAGGTGTGGGGCTGGTTCAGCCTGGGGCAGATGTTGCTCTGGGGGGTTAACAGCAGCCCCCTGGCACCCGTGGGGAGGTGGTGGAGAAGCAGCCAGGCCATTCACCGTGCTTCGTGATGGGAGGCTGAGGAACAACAGGCATCAGCTGAATTCAGATGTTCAGTCTAGGTGTAAAGAAAAGATTTCTTATGCTGAGGACAATTGGACCCCTCCAGTGTTTTCCACATCTGTGTGAACACAGCCCTGAGCAGCCTGGACAGACCATACAGCTGGCCCTGCTGTGAGCAGGAGCCTGAACTAGAGACCTCCTGCTTTGCCTGAATGATCCTCTGGCTCAGTCCTCTGGTTCTATTATACACAGATAAATAATTACATAATAAATGAGCCTTGTTCTTCAGAATTTATTGCATTTTCTAATAAGTATTTGACTTAAAATTGTTAATATCTCCCGCTATTCATCAGAGTGGAAAAAAATCTGTAAACAGTAGGTACTGCAATTTCTTTGAATATCTTTTTGTTTCTGCAAAAGAAATTACCAAAGTTTACCATTGGAGGGAGATAGTGATGAACCTTTTACTCTCAGGATGAGTATGACAGTACATACGCAGAAGAAAAACAGAAGAAACAAGTGTTTCTAGGCTGGGTGGTAAAATTTGTACTTAGAAGGATAGTAAATTGCTGAATGAAGCTGTGTTCACTATTATTGTAAACTTTATGAATAGATATTGCTGTGCAGCCAGATGAAATAACTGGTCCCTGCCCTGGAGAGACTGTGACTTAAGGCTGCAGGGTTAAACTTTTTAAAAGCACACAGACTGATGTGAATCAGTGTAAATTAGACTTCTAGAAGACTGATGCTAAGGATGGGATTTTCAGCATTGTACTGCAGCTTTCCTCTTTCAGATATCTTAATCAATTCCACTGCCTGTAATGTAAGAATCGTACCCTCCTTTTGCAGTATGCAGAGAGGTCTAAATCCTTGTCAGCTGGATCCATAAAATCCAGTGTGGTTTTAAAAAATTGCACTTCTTTCCAGTCTTCAAACTGCAGGTGACTGGTGATTTTTTTTAATTAGAATTCACTATCTTAAACTCTCTTCCATGTCCAGCTGCTTGTGCTAAATTCACACAGGTTACAGCCATGGTGACCGTTCTGCCCTGACATGGGGGCTGACAGAAGCAGGACCAGAGAAAAGAATCATGTGAGATTTCATTTCTTTCCTTTGCCTGTAGGAACTGGAAGCAGTATTTCTTAATTCCTGGGAAACCATTAAACTACATGAGTATTAGATGTATTGAGAAAGCCTATGATAAAAGTGCTTTTTTTTTTTTTTTTTTCTCAACAGGACAGAGAGTGGAAGAGCTGTGAGCCAAAGAAGAGAGTTCCCTTCCCAGAGCTTAACCCTCCATGCAACATGGTCAAGAGGTCAAGAACTATGGCAGGTGAGATGCTTTGCTGGCCATGGGAACACTTCACCCACAAGTCTGTAAAACTATTAATTCTCTCTCTCTGATCTGACAAACATATGGTTATTCACTGCAGTTTGTTATTCAAATCATCAAAGGGGATCTCAGAGTAGTCTATTGCCTGAGATTTGTAGTGTTCACCTCTACATGCTTGGGGCAAGAAAAAGCCTTTTAGAAGAGGGTGGAATTGGGCCTAATCCTCTCACATTGCAGTTCAGCGTTTTTCTTGCTGTTCAGTGGGAAGAGGAGGATGGAGCTGAATACAGTTTGAGGCAAAAAGGTGGAAGCACTTCTACCATGGTGATACTGATCTTGTCTTTCTATCAAGAAAGACTACTACCAAATACATGGTAAGGTTCCTCACTTAGGAAGAGGTCCCTTAACAGCAGTCCAAAAAGCATCCACTTAAACATGGTCTACATGGACCTGTGCAGTATCCCAGCACAACATTAGTGTGCTTCAACAGGAGATGACAATGATGAGTTAAGGTATGAGAGAGAGATGAGAAGGGAGGCTGCTAAGAACATCATGCTGCAATCATGTTTTTCTAGATGCAAGCCATCACTGAGATAACAAGTCCCTGATAACAGACATCACTTTTGTTGACCTATAATGCTAGTAACTGATTGTTACATTTATATATGTGTGCATGCAGATACAAGTGTGTGCGTATGCATATACACACAATGCAAGGATATATGCATATGTACTCATAAAAAAATTGGTGGAAGGGGGTCCAGTGAAATGCAAATTTCAAACAAAACATTAGGCTGAATTCTGGACTGAATAGAAGTATGTTGAGGTGAACAGATTTTCAGATGGGGCTTGGCTGCCTGATGATGTCATATGGCAAGTGGAGAGAAGGTTTGGGCACAGGGACCAGGAGTACGTGGCTGCTGTCAGGGCACGGCACACACCACCTTAGGTCCTTCAAGGTTTCATCCAGCAGAGTTTTCTCCATGAGACCTCTGCAGGCAGCATAAATGAGCAAAGACAGGTTACTGATCCTTCATCTCTCCAGACACTTTGAGGCACTGGCTGACCTGGGTCTGGGGAAGTCGGAAAATACAGTTCAGAGCTGCCTTTCTCTCTTATTATGCTCAAGTGCTCGATATATGAACTTTGTGCGCAGAGGATCTGTTTCTTCACCACTGACTTCCCTAACATATGGGAAAGAGATTAGGAAAGGTGGGAGGGAAAGTAATATTTACTGTAATATCTACAACTTTGCTTGTAAAAATGAGCATGCTATGGTATATTGTACATAGTTTTGATGTAATGGAAAACACTAAGTATACCGAGAGTTTGCTTATTTTTTGTCTTCTACTGTTCAGAGCTTCATCCTTCTCAATCTCTATCTCTTTTCCTCTCTCTTCCTTGACAAGTCAGGAGCCTCCATTACAGTGAAGGGTCCACTGGCTGCGTCACACCACACTGTGCTCCACAGCATTTTATAGCTGCCACACCAATAACATGCTGAACTGATAAGGTTAAACACAGCTGGATGTCCATTACCAGGCACGTTCAAATCTAGAAGCCACCAAGCTGTGAGAGTAATTGCTCTGCCTCACTCTCATGAAACTTCTGAGTAGGAAGCACAAAACCACCACAGCGCTTCCCATCCCTGACAGTGGGGCAGTTCCACCTCCAAATACACTGTGAAAAATAGGGTAAAATTGATGAAGAGGAGAAATGTCATTGCATTATTCAGAGATTGCTGGTGGTTGTTTAAGTAGAGTCTTTTATGACTAAACATAAGGCTGCGAGATCTTCTTACATGTATCTGAAAGATAACAGCTGTTGAAGTGATTGTCACACCTTTTAGATTTCGAGATTGGAAACTGATTTTCATTTAACAGGAATAACAGCTTTCATTTCTGAAAAGAAATTATGCACCTAGAAGGAATTTCACCATGACTACATTACGCTAAGACCTTTCCACAGTGATCCAAAGCACTGTAATTGCACTGCTGTAAAATCTAGTCTGTTTGAGTATTCTTACAGTTTTTGTAGTCTTTTAAAAGAAGTGAGGCAATATTTAAAGTTTGCCTTTCCAAATGGGCTTTACTTCTTCGCATTCAGTTGCACAGACTGAAAGATTAATAGAAATGTACTTAAAAGTAGGTTCCTTGGCCGTCATGCAAGGATATAAATGGTTTTATTTTCCCAAAATTTGGGTACTTTACAGTTGCCTTTGGAATGACTAAGTCAACAGGAGATGCCTGGATTCCCAGTGCTTATGAAATTCAATCTATTTCTTTAGGTGCATAAGTAAGAATTTAGGGCTCAGACACATGACCTAATTATGTGGTTTAGCAAGTTGACACTCATCTTATGATGTGTGATAAACTGTCCTTTCATTCAATGCAGTTCAAATCATCCCGAGAACTCAGAATTATTTTTCACAGACGTAAATGGCAAAGGTCCCACCGTCTTCAGTGGAATAAATTCACTGCAAGTCCAGGATGTTTTCCTTCAAACTGCATGCACATTGACATGCCTATATGGCATTTCTTCTGGGTTTCTCATCTCCTCTTTTGCAGCTGGAGTTTGCGCAAGTCTATGGATGTACGGTCTTTTCCAGCTGCAGCTGTGCCAACAAAAAGGTGAGTGCCCCAGCCTTCTCCCCACTCTGCTGCTAGAAGTTATCATCCCTTCTGATCTGCTGGCCAGGATCCTCATGTGACTTCCAGCAATTTACTTCAGTCAAAATAAGATGCTACTAACAGTAGTCCCTTTTTTAAATTCTTAAAATGGACTAATCTTTTTTTTAATGAATTTTGCTAAGAGGCCACAGAGAGAAGGTGACGAGTGCATGGGGACGAGGTGCAGTTACTGCCCAAGAGGGTGTGTATCCACAGCCTATGTGCAATTTTAATGTGAGTTCCCTGTTGTCAAGAAGCTCTATATTCTGGGAACAAGCTGTCTGAAACAAAATTGTTTGTACAGCCGAAGGAATTCCTTCAGGCAAAATGAATGATCAGACTGATGAATATGCTAGTACCAGTCCATTTTGATTTCTAAAAATTAAGTAAAAGAAAACTGAAATAAATGGCTGGTATTTAATACAATTAAACAAAAGAAAGCTAAGATACCATTTGGATCGGTGAAGCAAAACAGAACAGGAACAGAAAAAGAAAGGGTTGCTGTAGAGCAGGAGATGGCTCCTGGACAAAAAGACGCATTTATCTTTGAGGTTTTTTTTTTTAATTTTTGTGTTGTTTCATCTACACTTACATAAACTCAGCATCAGTCATATTCGTCTCAGTTTCTGGTGACTATTACTTTAAACTAACTGTGTACGTTGTTGGAACATATAAAGAAGACTTAGTACAAAGACCTTTACCAGGCTGATGACTAATTTTACGTCTGGTTTCTTTCTGCATGACTTTTTGTGACTAGTTTGAATGAAAATTCAGTTTATACCTACGGTAGTCAAGAGAATGTTTTTAATTTCATGTGTTGTTTCTCCCTTCACTTCCTGTTAGCCTGAGAGACAGACTTCTTGGAACTGTAAACTTGGTGAAATTCAGTGTATCAATAAATCCCAACACTAGCAAGCAACCTGTGCTAATCTTGGATTCACAGCAAAGCATGAAACAGAAAGTCAAGAGGCTACTTTTCACACTGTGGCTTGGTGAGAATAAGATTGAAGTAAATACAGAAATCATCCTTCCACATTAAAAATCTTTCCTAGGAAGTAAGAGAGCCCAAAACACTTGGTTCTGAAGAGGGAAGGGGTGAATACTTGCTCTTAGGTCTAGCAGGCAGGACAGTGTCCCATCAGTAAAACTGTTTTCTAACTCTCTTTTCCACCTAATAGTAATCATCAATGAGAGGGAGTCTACAACTGTGCAGGGTGGCTAAAGTGAGGTTACAGCCACAAGCCACCATTATCCATTTTTGTATTATTGATACATATTATTATTATACATGAGTATATTTTGGATATGTATTTTTATACATGTACCCTCTCCGTACTTTGCAGCCAGGGATAGTCTGAGGCTAGAAAGAGTATTCTCCAGGTGATCAGTTATGTTAAGTCGAGGTTAGCTAAGGCAGAGAGACCCAAAAGATAGAGCAGAAGCAGAGGAATGTCAATGAATTTGGAAGTTATAGTGCAAAGAAAACTTAAAACGGGGCAGTCTGTGTTATTGTCATGAATTATCAAGACTGGTTAACATTACACAGTGGAGCTGACAAATCAAAACACCAAGTCGGTTTTTGTTGGTTTTCAGACTGAGTCATAATTACTCTTTCCAGTAAGATTTTATCTTTCCTTTTCACAGACATCTTACACATGGATTGCCATTCAGCAAGGAATTTTGGGTTATTGTGAACAAAGATGAACTGAAAAGCACTATACCAAAGTAATTTCTGGCATGGGTTTAGTAGGAAAAACAATAACTGACTGCTGAAGCAGTTAGCCCTGATAAATTCAAAGAAAAGGATCAAAATAATGAATATTGGAAGTAATTTCCCAGTCAAAGGCTATAATCTCATCCCTGAAACTGATGTAAAAAATATAATCCACTTAGTTCACATTCACCATCTGAAGCAAAATTAGCAGTGATGTTTCCCACCAGTCAAAAGTACACAGAGTCTAGCCCAAGGTACTGGCCGCTTTTCCTGAAGTTACGCAATTTCCTCAAATTCTGTTGCCACAGGGGGAGAAAGAGGTAGCTGAGCCCTGTGGACAAGCTGCCTTTATGTAAGCAGATGGTTTACATGGTGGAAGAAAAAATTGACACTGATTCTTTTGGGGTTAACACATTTATTTTGCTCTAAAAACAGCTCAGAGTATTAGTAATTTTTGTTTCTAACACATTACTTTTTTGCTTATGTCATAGGTTCATTAAGTTAAATGTTCTTTATCTCAGGGAGAGGTCTAAGCTGGAGTTAACTTTCAACCTAAATGAGCCAAACTCCTTGAGCTTGCTAGAGAGCCTTTGGGCAGGGACAGGATCCTGCCCGACTTGCTCTGTAGAAGACATCCTAGGGAGATTAGTTTTTTTAAATTAACACTAAATATTGTGTAAAAATATCTGTTGAGTATTTTGGGGGTGCTACGGTGAAGAACCTTTCCCATTTCCAGTGGTGTCCTTTTCTGGACCTATTTTGCTTCATTTTATCTAATCCTGTTTTTAACCTGAAGGTTTGCTCTGGCTCCTTATTGTGCTCCTATAGCAGCAGGTTTCAGAAGCTTACTGTCTACTCTGTAAAGTGACTTTTATCTGTTTTAAGGGTAGCCCTGTTCTACTAGCAGAGAATTTAGGTGAACATCTTCCTCACCTTCTCTTCTGATTTCTTTGTTGTACAAACCTCGGTCATACCCTCTCTCATCTCCCAGCTGAGCCATCCGAGTCTTCTGAAACACATAGCCATCTCACCCCCTGAAATGACCTGCAAATACCCTCAGCCTATCAGCGCTTTTTTGCACAAAGTACAAAACTATTAGGCAGTATAAAGCAGGGTTTTCAGAGAAAAACTTTGTGCCACAGTAACAGCCTGGAGACTAATGGGTACCTAAGGCTACTGTGCCTGGGTTCATAATACTGACCTGACTGGAAGTCACCATCAAAAATGGATCCACAGCCTGCCACAGCAGTGCATCAGTGAACTCCTTGTTGCTCATTGGGTGTTTTGAGGTATTTTGTTTTGGAAGAATTTCAATCTGGTGGTGAAATCAGGCAGCTCAAGCCCATGGTTCTCCATTGTATTTTTATGTTTCCTTTTTTTCAGGAAAAAAATGGGCACTCTAAACAGCCGCCTGAAAACAACCTCCTCTGCACAGCTAAGTAAACCATCATTGTCAGGAATGTGGGCACACTCTGTTTTGTGCCAGGTTGCGTGTGCGCTCCCTACTGAAGCATTTCCTTTAGCAAAACTAGTAAGCACCACAACGACAAATACTACAACAAGCAGTCGATTGATGGACTGAAATGCTTCTTTGCCATCATGTGGTGAATCTCCACACGAAAAACTCAGGGCCTGAAGAATTGCTTTTGCTGCAACTTATATCAGCACTGGATTTTTCCCATGATCCAGATCTCACATGAGTTGCTTCTTAAAAATTAGAGAACAGAGACTATTATGGTAACTCAGAAAAATACTATGTTTAAAATTGCTTTTATTTATTCTCTTTTCACGGCTTGAATCAAATATGACATTGATTTGTCCTGGTGGAAGTGTAGTTCTATCTGAAGAAGGCTGCAGAGTATGTGTGCTGGTGGTCTTTCTTACACTTTATAGAATAGAAGCATCTCAAACAGACCTGACTGTCCTGGAATAAAAAAGGTGAACCATTGCCACACAATTCCTATCACTTACTTTAAATTCACACTCAAAATGTCATAACTCACAACATATATAGTGATAATACTTTCCTTAAAACAGTGCACAAAAGCAAGCAAAGGTGATTTTTTTTAATTATTTTTTTTTCCCTCTAAACAAGCAGCAGTGGCTGTGTGGTCATTTGGTCTTCTTCCGTTTAAAAAATACAGTACATTCCTTACTCCCAACCACCTTGACCACTAGCTGTTGTGTTTCCTACGTCAGAGGAGATGAGGTCATTAATACCACCAGTAATGATCTCTGCAGAAGGTCCTCTTTTTGCCAGCTCATAAGACCAGTCTGGATGAACTATGAAAAGGATCTCTGATCCATTTGAACTCCTCACTATTTAAACTGACTATTAGAGATATGTCTTCACTGTCATTTCTTGGCTTCTTCCTGATAAAAGAAAAGATGACTCTGCTGAGCTATCTCGGTTGAGGAAAAGTGAACGAAAGCAGAATTTCGTAAAAAAATCATTGAAGAGGGAGACAAGGATAGAACTTGTAATAGAGCAAGAAGGAAGAAAAAGGGGGAAAGTAAAATAGAATCTGAGGGTAGAGGAAGAAAATCATAGATTTGAAATCTGCAAACATAAGGCAATAGGAACACAATTATGATCAGATTACATCTTGTTGTGTCTTCATCATCTTCAAAAGAGATGTGACGGTGTCCAAATATTGTAGAAATCACCAATAAATCAGGTTTGTTCATATTTTACTGACCTTTGTCTACAGGAAATAAAGAAACCAGAGAACACAGACAAAACCACCAATTTATAGATAGCACAAGAAACACCTAGCTCATTCTACTGTGCAGTGCAGGAGTTGTTTATTTTAAAATGAGTAATGATGTGGCTGTCTTTGAAAAGCAGCATTGAAGGCTGATCTTTAACTCTTCTCCTCAGGAGCATCTGAAAGAGGCAATTCAGACCATGGAACAAGAGAATCGGCTGCATCCCAACAGGATGGCTCCTGGCCGTCTTCCTGGAGGCATGATTCTAGAGATGACCCACAGTCTCCTGAAAAGAGCTGCTGCATCCTTGCTAGGTAAAAAATAATCTAGGAGAGAGAGGATGAATTATTCTTTCACTTGCTCATGTCAGAGAGCAGAGTTGCAGCCAGCAAGCTTCTACAAAGTAGAGTGCATAATGGGAGACTTGGTACTCTAAATACTTCTGACATCCATTCTCCAGTTCAAAGAAGGATGACCGTATTTAGGAATAACTGACAAGATTTTTTACTCCTGAGAGCGTCTGCAAGGGTTGTCAAGAGTGAGGGCTTGTTGCTGCCCATGCCCAGAGGGTCTGAAGAAAGTCTGCAAACATTGCAGGACTAGGCATGATGAGAAACCATGTGAAGCAAAGTGTAATATGGATTTGCCTCTGTTGTTGTTTTCATAAATGTACTTCTTCATTTGCTGTTCCATTAACACATGGGCTGTGACATCCCAGAGGAAATACAACAATGCTATGGGAGCCAGTACTAATATTATAGACAGAGTGCGTGGTGTTTTGGGCACAACACTCCAGAAGGACATGCAGAAAAAATTGGGCAACAAAATGGTGTTTTCTGAAATCAGCCTTCCCACCTTCTACGTTCACCAACACCCAAGACTGGCAAAGGCTATCTGTAATCTAGCCAGAAACCAAGTACTTCAACAGACTCAGTTGCAAGATATCACCTACCATCCAGACACACGGATTGTTTCAGACTTTCTGTTCCTTACACAGTTTGTATAAAATAAAACCTACAGCACCAATAGTTAATTGGATATCCTTACAAACTTTTTGTAGAGTTGAAATTATACTTTTGTTGATTCTGCAATGAATTGACTTCTAATACTAATGCGATTTTTTTTTTTTTTAAAGGAAGTGTAACACGTATCATCTATACCTCTGAAATTCTGAGTGCCTGTCAAGGTTTAGGGCTGTGATGCTCATTAAGCTCTGACAGATTCTCTGTATAATCCCCCCACAACCCTCCCAGGCAAGGAAAACAGTGGAGCAAGGGAGAGATACTTTAAAGTTAGAAAAAAATTCTTGAACTGGTTTAAGGAAACAGAAAATAGTACTAACAATAACAATTAACATATTATATACAAATATATATAAAAATGTGAATATGCTTGAAGATACAAATGAATAAGCTAATACAGAACCCACACCTTCCAGATGGCAACTAGTACCCAAGTGGGAAAGTCCCAGACAGGACTTGGCAGCAGATGGGAGCATCCCAGTCCAGAGTACAAATAACAGTCCAAAAAAAAAACCCAGAAAAAGCCATAGAGCAGCTGTGCTGCTCCTGCTTGGAGAGGCAGGGAAAGACAACCTGTCCTGTTGCATGGTGCTCCTCAGCAGTGTGAAAACAGGAGGCAGGAACACCAGCAGCACAGGGAGAGATAACAAACAGCTGATAGCTGTCCTCCCAGCCCAGCAGGCACTAGTAAGACCTCAAAGCTCTTTTTACAGGCATTTATATACTAAGCACCATGGGAAGGAATACCATGACTGATCCATTTGGGTCATCCTACCCATCCTCTCCTCCCCATAGACACTGAGGCCTTTCCTCCCTTGTTTTGATTGCTAGGCAGCCCCAGAGAACTTTCACCCTGGTGCTCTCAAACCATGACAATGTTTTACTGTCCCATTGGCTAAAATCAGTTCTACTTCCCTGAACGCACAGCTTAGTTTCTGTGGATGTGGCCAGTTGGTTTTAGTTCAGAGTCCAAAATGCTACGCAAAATCTCAATTATAATGAGCAATTTGTTTTGTTGATAGCTGGACCATTTTCAAATGATGTGTACCAGCTGAACTCCTGTCTCTTGTACAGCCCTTAAAACGTCAAAGTGCATAAAAAATACAACTTGTTCACTCTTTTTGTTCTATATTTGCCATGAGCCTCTGATTAGGGAGCCTAGGAACAAAGATATTGGTGAGATATTGAGAATGATGAACAACAGGAACACAAAAAACCTCATACTGCTCAAGTGTCAGTCACTGCACAACTGGGCACCAAGCCTTCCGTAGACCACTTTGTCAGTTCTTAATATGAAGGCAGTGGTTCACAGGGAACTGACAGCACTAAACTACCCATGTGCTTCTACCATTAATTTCCAAACATATCTGAATGAAGCAAAATATAGTATAAAATGCATATAATAAAAGCTGAAATGTACCAAACCAGGGATGTTTCCAGGATACTTACTCCACTAATTGCTTTGTGAATTACAGAGGTTATTGGGGATTTTGTGAGATACTGTCCTGTTTTTAGAGCATCAGGATAAAGGTTTTCTGGGTCTTCCTGGCACACAGGGCAATTACCATGGAGGAGGGGCAGCAGCTGTGCCTATGGGGAGGGGAGGATGGGTCAGGTGACCCAAGTGGAGGAATCAAGTTTAGGGCTTGTCCAGCCACTAGACTCTGCCAGATACCTATAAAAGCAAGAGAGGTTGCTGGCTTCCTAGGAAGTTATAAATCCTAGTGGATTGCTGATTGGAAGTAGCTCACAGTCTGCTCGTGGTTTGATGGTGATAAATAAGACTGCATTTAATAGTAAGAATCTGTCACAGTGCAAACTGAAAATTGTTCTTCAGACAATGGGAAACTCTATTTGATGTAACCAGCATAAAAGCACATTTCTTTCTTTCTAGCAACCATTGAATGCTTTGGTTTCTTAACTTTGAAATAAACAAGCCTCAAGAAATTTGAGGTTTTATACATCTCACATACTGTTGTGGGTTTATTTTTTTCCCCAAACCTAGTTAAATTTGTAAATATTTTAAAACTTGAGAAATCACTTTCCACACTGGTAAAGAAGAACAAAAAGAAAATTCCTTTTTTTTTGGTAGACTTTAAAAACATTTTAGGCTTGTATTAAATACTTGGGTGCGAAAAGCTGTCACTGCTGCTTTGGAGGAGCACAGCACTGTTCAAAAAGATTTTGTTGCCTTCAGAATGTGCCAATAGAGAAACAATTTTAAAGGCTTGTGTGGATTATTTAAGCTTCTTATTTTGCCCACCTTTAATCTCACTGAGACTATCTGATTTTCTGCTTTGCTATTTGTAATCTGTGGTTCAGTTTGCTGTACAATGTTACGTGCCTTCCCTTGCATGTCTGTAAGAATGACTCTGTTTTCTGTTAAGGATGGAGATTGTGTCACCAGCTGTTTGTGTTATTGTGCTGTGACGAGTTTGACCCTGACTGCAGGCAGGCCCTGGTGTGGATTTTCTCTTGAGTATGGAAAACAACAGCCCTTTCACTTGGCTTCTGCTGCATGGGAGTTGCACAGGGAACTGAAGGGCAGTTCCCACGGGACTTAATGTATGAGGGTTCTAGATATACAAAACCACCCATGTGCTAGAGGAGTGTTTTAGAATGACAGGGCTCTGAGTTTCACTTCTGTGGAGCCAACTGCATGAGACTGATGTGGCGAAAAGTATGCCGAAACCTGCAGGAATATGCCTGCAAATATCCCGATAATTTAGGAGATATCTCTCAGCATCTCCACTGAGGATGTGAAACCAAGATGCAGTGATACAACACAGCCCAATTTTAGAAGTGGTTCTTCCCCTTTGCAATGATTTTTTGAAGCTATTTGGTGGAGGACTGTGGATGGATTTTACAGTTCAACAGCTGGAGCTCCTCCAAATACTAGGAAATCCCATTGTAAAACTCCATTGAAATGTTAAGATGCCAATATTTGTAGCTCCATCATTAGAAAACAGCATGCCAACCTTGAGGAAATGCTGTGAGGGTAGGCTGGGTAGCTTTGATGAAAAGATTGGACTGGGATGCATGAGCTGCTATGGGAGAGTACAATTACAGGTTGATCCTGTTTTCATCAATAGCTGAGAAAGAAAGCAAGGGAGCTAGCTACTATTTTGATAAAAATTACATCCAATTAAGAGTTCTGCAGGGCACTGACTATATTGA
This sequence comes from Apaloderma vittatum, assembly GCF_000703405.1. Classification (NCBI taxonomy): domain Eukaryota; kingdom Metazoa; phylum Chordata; class Aves; order Trogoniformes; family Trogonidae; genus Apaloderma; species Apaloderma vittatum. The sequence continues at coordinate 25,393 of NW_009724331.1, forward strand.
CAACAACAGACATTAACCTCTGAGGTGCCTGTCTGTATCTATATAAATAATGCATCAATAGAATATTACTTAAGATGGAAGATGTATACCCTAATGGGAAGTCAATTTGTTAAACTCTGTGTGGTTTGGGTCCCAGAAAACATCAGAACTTGTTGTTCTTACTATGTGCCATCTTGTCTTCGGCATTGCTTTTGCTAACAGTGTTTGGTTTTAAATTCTAGAAGGAGAGGGTTAAGGTTATTTCCAGCAGGAACATTTCAGTTTGGTCATCTTTTTCATTGTTTAAATGAACTCCAAATCTGCTGATTTGAAAAGTACGCTGAAAAGGCTTCATATCTCCAGGAAATTTTCTTGGCCATGTTGGATGTCACACAACAGGGTGAATTTTGTAGCAAGAAATGCAAACTATTTTGTCATTGACCTCTACTACCTTTGATGTTCTGTGTACTGATTATAGGTGGTCCCTAAAGAATAAAAAAGTCATATTTGTCTGATAATCAATGATAAGAATGTTTAACCACAGGTATGAACTAGATTAGTGTTACTAATGGATTTTTTAAGAGGTGTGTGGTATTATTTTTCATCTGCTTAAAAAAATCCAATTTTAACTGTGTTAATAATGATAACTGCTTCGTAATATCTGTGACTTGAAATAAGAATTATCTGAATGAAACTATCTCTCCTCCTCTGAGTGTTTAATCCCTACTTCATTGAAAAATGTTGGTAGATGACATATATAAACATAATTCATCAAAGAAGTGTGCTGAGACACTCAATATGGCTCTGTTAATTGCCTGATGAATACATCCTTCTTCCTGATAATGGGCAGGTTTTGAAATTACTGGTAGACAAAGGATAGTTTTGTTTTTAGGGCAGAAGACAACTAAGTAAGAGTAAATTTTAGGCTTGAATAAATGTGCTTTCAGATTCTAGTGGGAATTGTGCACATGTATAATATGGTCTACTGTTTCACCTCCTGGCTTTATCTTTTACTTCCTCTGTGATTTTCAGACAAGTTCCTTTACATATATGTGCCCTGGTTCCCACACTGTAAATTTGGAACCGTGCAGGAAGTTAGCTCACAAAGAGTTCAAATCCCAACTTAATTAAAGGTTGCAGAGGTAATTGTGTTCCTCAGAGAAGAGATTGGTTTTCATTGCAAACTATTATTGTGGTAATTATCATTTATTGCAGCTACTAGGGTCCATTTGCTTCCCCTAGTTTCATGCCAGCGTAAATCATGAAACATCCATGAACGTTTCCTTCATTTAAAGCAAGGTTGTTGGGTGTGTATCAGCTACTAATTGTCCTGGACAAGCTGTCACTCAGGCACTTGTGAGCTTTTGAGAGGTATTGTGAATCTCTAGCACTAGTTTGATTTCTTCTCAGTTTGCACAAACTCCTTGTGTCAATTTAGAGAGGCCTCTGAGGAGTCTTGATAGCAATTGAGAAGAACAGCAAAAAAATATGGTCCTCCCCACAAGCACTTATGGAAACACAAGACTCCTAACTGGGAAGCGTGAGATATTTCACTGTGTGGGAATGCAAGTAATGGAGGAGAAAGAACCTCTGTGTTTTACCTTCCCCCTGGGGCTAACCAACATGTCCCCTCAGTAAAGGATATCAAAGGCAGCTGAATGATATCTTATTAGTGCTCAGTTGCCAAGGAAGACGGGCAGGAGTGACCAGAGAAGGTGTAGGTTTGGATTCCTGCAGAATAACAAACTCTCGACTTCCTGAGCTATTCTCTCTCTTGGGGATGTTTTGGGAACCTGCCAGCCACAGCCTGGTGGTAGCTTAAAGGAGGGTGGCCAAATGAATAGCCCTGGTGATATAAATAATGATTAAAAGGTTAAAGAAATCCCATATGTCGAGCCGGAATGACAGGAGCTTGAGTAGACCTGATACTCTAACAAGTAAACAGTGGCACATTTACTTCAGTAATTGGATATAGACACTGTGTATAGGTATTTTTCTTGTTTACTCATTCAGCATGCTTATCCCTGGCTGCTGAGACATACTTTTATCAATGTAAATAAAAACATTATTTTCTTGAATGAGGTGAAATAAAATAAAACCCAATCCCAGACTAGGAAGTTTTTCTCCAGAATGTTTCCACCTTCCTTGGCACCTTTGATGTGTGACCCTTGCCACCCACCAGCCTCCCTTTGAGCTGGCCCTCCCTGGAATAGTCTCCGAATGAAACGATGGTCCCCAGGACCAAAGAGGAGGCTGTGGTTTCCATGGATGACTGCCGGCTGTGGGCAGTGCTTATTTGTGTTTATTTCAGTCCCTCCTAGCTACGGTGCCTGGAGTTGGAAGGGTCAGTCCACAGTTTGAGTTGGCATACTTTTAAGGTCTTTTCTATTATGAAATATTTATGAGAGGAAACAAGGTTGGACATTCCTGCAGCCAGTCCAGAGTAGGAACGCTATGTGCCTTCCTGCCCTGAACATGTAAATGCAGTCAGTTATTTAATGGAAGACTCACATACCTTGTTCCTTTACATTTCAAGTGAGCTGTCAGAGGAATGTAAACATTTATTTGGAGCAAGCCCTCAGGTGAAGGATTATCATATGCCACAGAAGGAAATTCCAGCATGCCCACCAAAATTTATGCTGTGGAGAGAGCTATGAATAGAAAGTTTGTACACTGTTATGAATATGGATAAAATACATCACTCATGGCTGGACTATGGCATGCAAAATTGGAAAACACATATTTTGGATCACAAAATATTTTCAAAAATATATTTAAAAGAAAATAAACATGGGATCTTGTGTGTTCGTTTACTGTTTGAAGTACCTTCGGGGAAGAGAGACATCAACAATTTTTCTTCCAGACCACTCACTTCTCTTGATAACAGGGGGTTCTTTGGGAGAAAGTCTCATTCCTAGGATCTCTTTGTTTCCTCAGCCAGTACCCGTTTACTGGGAGTTTATGTTGTGTTCAGAGCTAGCTGTCTGATCTTAAAGGTCAAAATTCCTCATTCTAGGCCACCTCACAAGGTGACATTCTTATGAGTGTTACATGACCCTTGTTCACCTTGCAACTGTGTGTAATTAGCATTTTTATTACTATTATTTTACAGCCAGCCAGTCATCACTGATGTTTTGGTGTGGTCAACATCAGTTTCTTTTGAAGTGAATAGACTTCTGCTAAATGTGTTAAAAAAGAGATGTTGAAATGTGTGTCTGCATGAAGAACAGTCCCACCGTGCAAACCAATGGCCTCTGGACACCTCAGCAACTCCGGGCTGTGTGATGGTCCTGTCTGTGGTCCAGAGCTTGCTACTATGACCCAGGGCCATGTAGAGCTTCTGAACTGCAAACCCTACCTCAGCACAATCTAGTTGTCTTTATAGCAATGCTGCACAAGCTCCTTTAGGTGGGGGGACTCATGAGAGGTGGTCTGGCCTTCTGGTTGTATGCATTTGGGCCAACACATGAATTTGTTCTCAGAACCCTCCTGGTGCCTTTTCCTCTCTGCTCTACAACCCTCAATATCTCTTTCTATAGAAGAATTTCTTGCATATGTGTAGAAGTGACAGAAGAGCAATACTGTGCTTAAATGAAATCAAGTAAAACAACTGTATTGTTAATGAAAGAGGGGTGTGAAACAGTGAAGCAGCAGGAACACTTAAGAGTGGCATCAGACTCAAGTTGTCCAGAGTATGTTGATGCAGAGAAAGGGAAGAGTTTGATGTGGGATAGTGAACCGCTTTGATTATCTTTCACTGTCATCCCAAAGCCAAGTTTGTTTTAACTAAAAATTGCACCTGACAATTGAATGAGAAACTTACTTAAAAAAAAAAAAAAGTTACTGATTTAAAGTCTTAGAGATTACTTCTGCCGAAGAAATTCCTTCTGCCGAAGAAATTCCTTCTGCCTAAGAAATTCTCAGAGGTAGCTGTGACACCCGTGTTCAAACTGAATATCAATGAGGCCAGGAACACACACATACGTGCACCTCCCTCTTCTCTCCAGGCTGTTCATGCTCAGGACAGTTTGAACCACAAGTTTCCTACACCCACCTGCCCCTGCTGGGTTTTCCCCTCCCTGTTCCCTGCACAGTGCCCATTCCTGATTGCAAGGGTGTGGTAGAGCACTTCCCTCTTGGGAGGCTATGAGTGCAAAATGGTACCTAAAGTTACAGTCAGTGAGAGACAAGGAGGTTGCATGCTTAGTGATGAAACAACAAGGTACAGCTGAAGAGGTATAATTTCTCTCTCTCTACATGTTAAGAAAAAATAGTAGTTTATTTAGTTAGTGTAGAAGTAAGTAGCAGTTGCTAACTAGAGAAACAGTCATTGACAAAGCACTTTATCAGTAAATGTAGGTGAGTTTCCAGGTGAGGCTGAAGGCAACTATCAATCTCAGTCTTTTTACCTTCAATCATGTCTTTTAGAACAGGGGTAACAATATAAATTCTGAAATTATGGTGATAAAAATTTTATTAAGAGTGAATATTGGGAAGCTGGAGAGTGAAGACATGGCCTTTGTGATTTTTGCATTAATGGACTGTTTCCTTTGAGCATCAAATTCTTTAGTTGTTAATTCTTAATCTGATGTAGCAGCTGTACACTCTGTAACCTTAATGTAAAGAAAAACAAAGTACCACTCATTTCAGACTACTAACAGTGAGATTAAAATTTTCTGATACTTGGGCCAAGATTGCTTCTTAAGGCAACAAGGGGTGATGTTGGAATAAAACACAGCATCATAACAAAGTAATGGCTTCAGATTGCTTAGTATTGTCATACTGTGCATGTCACATTTGGTACAGTGAATGATCAAGGTATTCTTGCCATTTTGCAGCTAAGGAAACAGACAAGAAGCCCTCAATGGTGGTGGCATAGAAAGAAATGAAACTCTGATATCCTCACTTGCAGGCTTCTTGAGGTGCAGATAACTCGAAACCTCTTTGAAATTTTAACATTCAATTAATTTTCAAACACAAGAAATTTCTCAATCTGACAAACAGGCTTCCCAGATCCTAAAGTGCATCAGTCACATCATTGTAGGGGCTGAAAAGTGTCATCAGAATCCAGCACCCACATTTGAAAGCTGAGTGTAGGAGCAGGGCAGGGCAGAGAACAATGAGACTTTCTATCCTTATGCCCACTTGCACAAACATAGCAGCAGGTCCAAGCCTCCACACTCTTACTGTGCACCTCAGTGGGTGTAACTCACATTAAAGAGATTCTTGAGAATGGTACCCCAAGGAAGGCTGCAGCCTGCCCACAGTTCCTGAGTGGTGGGTCCCTGGGCAAGGCACAGCCCTTCTAATTATGCCCTGTTAGAATCCTCAGGGTGGACCTGTACTTAAATACCAGAGTTTGCATGGAAAACACACTGAAGTGTAACCGAACCAGCACACTCT
>NW_009724331.1:30885-38073 GCF_000703405.1 Apaloderma vittatum
CTGCTGAACAAATGATCTTTCAGACCAAACCTGGCCAGAATTCGGGCCCAGGTTTTTGTGAAAATTGTTTCTAGAAGGAAGATGTGTCATACAGTAATGTGCTGGCAAGCCTGAATCCCCCGAACCACGGCTGTTCCACCTGCAGGAATGTTTTTTGGCCACAGTCTGAACTTGATGCCCACCATCCATTTTTACAAAGTGCTCTGTCTCCTTGAAGTTGAACAAGAGTAACAAGTACCTATGAGTTTCCCTATGATCCTCTGTCTCACAGTCAGCTGCTCTGTTTGTACATGGAGTCAAGTTTCCAACACGTTAAGCAATGACACAGAGAGATAGGCAGCACTGAGACACAAATTATGTCGTGTCCATGCAATCTGCTGTGGGATGGTTGCAGTTATGACACATTTGCATGCTGGTGATTGCTCTCTGATTGCACATCCACATGAACACTTTACTTTGAAAATTAAAGCTCTCGGAGGAATTTTCATAGAATCATAGAATCATAGAATGGCCAAGGCTGGAAGGGACCTTAGAGATCATCTAATCCAACCTCCCTGTCATGAGCAGGGATGCCTCTCAACTAGATCAGGCTACTCAAGGCTCCGTCCAACTTGGCCTTGAACACCTCCAGGGAGGGGGCAGCCACAACGTCTCTGGGCAATTTATTCCAAAGTCTTGCCACCCTTGTACTGAAGAATTTCTTCCTAAGATCTGATTTAAATCTATTCTCCTTCAACTTAAACCCATTTTCCACTAATACCACCCAACTTGTGGCCTGAGAACAACCTGAGCTCTTTTGAAGTCCATCAGAACAACACAAGAAGACAAGTGTTTGATTATCAATGAATAGCTGGGGAAAGGAGTGTGCTGGGAGGAGCTGCCATGCTGAGGTCTTACCGGGGTACAAAACTCAGGGAAAGCACCTGAAACTCTCCAATGCAATACTTAAACTCCCTAAGGATATATTTTTTTTTTTTGAGAAAATGTCTAGATTTTTTAATCAATTTTGTGATTTGGTGGCAGGAATGGGATTTTCACTTATTATCTGATAATGTTTACAATATCACATTTACTGTTATTTTATGAATTTGTTTGAATCCCCTCATTTGACAGTTCTCAATGGCAAATTCCAGGTACACATGGTGTTTTTTCTTTTTGTTTGCATTAATACAGTTATTCTTTTAAACTAAAAAAGGCAGCTCAGAAACAGCTTACAAAATAAACAACATAAGCAGAAAATTTTATATATGAGAATGTCAGATATTTTCTAGAGCACAGAAAAAAATTACAATTAAGGAGTAACATATGTTTATACAGCAAAACAATGTTGAATAAGAAAGTAACAGTTCAGAAGATTTACTTGCTCTGTACTAATTGATTGCTTTTAATTAGTCTTTGGTCATAAATAACAAACACCTAGACTAAAGACAATTTGGTTTAACATTAGCACATGTTTCAGAAAGAAAGATATCTTGCAGTAAGTAATTTTAAAGATAACACTCTGCTTCTTTCATGGGAATGTTGGTTCCTGTGGTATTTCCAGCCCAGTATTGTAAATGCATCAAGATCAGATTTATTTATTTTTTTTTACGAAGATGGAATAAGCATCCAGATTTTACAGTTTTTCATGACATTTGACATCTTTAAAGCTTCATGTTATTATTGTGAATGTCCATGTTGATTATGACTGGATGTGTAAGAGACATTTGGACACACAGCTCATTCGGTACTGTACTGCAGGCTTGACATAAGGTTATGAATAATGAGATCATAGGTGCTGTATGCTTTTGCAAAAAAAAATTGAATCGCTTCCAAGTAGCATCTTTATTGTGAATATGTTGCAATTATCTTTAGCATTATTATGACTGCCACTTTTCTGGATTGCTGGTATATTCAAATGTAAAATACACTTTGCCACTGCTGGTGATATGTGGTTGCTGTGGGGTATTTTCCAACAAGTGAAGGAATATTTTTCTTACTTTTGGTAACAATAGTGGTATACTGATTTCAAGGAAATTAGTTTGAAATTTGAAATTTTATTTCAGTTCCTATAATTATAAGTAATTTACATACACTCTTCCTGAGGAGAATTAATCTCTTCACTTGAACTCATTGAAGAGATGCCAGCTTTGAGGAAAAGAGCTGAAAAGTATTCCTGATTTCTGTAGATGTCCCATGCAAAATCAGTGGCTCAGTACACTCTTCATTAACAAGAAAATTCTGACAAAGTTAAAGTTTTTCTAGATAGATTTCTACCTTTCTTTTTAGTTCAAGTTCAATTATATTGAAATAAAGAAGAGAATGCTTGAATTTATCTTCACAGGTCTGCATCACTGCAGAGGAATGAACCAGTAACTGAACTCCATTTATTCCTTTGCTGTAAAGAGGATGTGACATTGGTGACCTCCTAAAAAAAAAAAAAGTCTGTGTAAGAGTGAATTACAAAACAAAATGAAAATAGGAACTCTAGTGTGACCTTATTCCCAGGCTAAGAAATCAGACAGTCTTTGGACAGATAGTCTTACAGCTGTGAAATCTAATTTTTGGTGGTGATGGTGTTACTACCGGCTTTTAGTCTAATGTGGTCATATGCGATGTTACTTTCCCCTGGAGTGCAGCAAAACTTCTAGTACATGAGAATCTCTGATAGGCCAGAAAAATATCCCTAAATAAAAAATGGCTTGATAAAATGTTGTGATAAAGAGCAGATTAAATTTTACACAGATTTGCAAAACTAGTAACTTTCCCTGTCACGCAGACACAAATACTGTTGTCTAGATGAGAACTTTGCTTCCACTTTGGCACTGAGATTGCATAAGGCTTTGTGTGGAAAATACATTGTTCTGTTCAAAAATGTGCATTGACTCAGGAAGGTGAATTATAAAAAAAGACAAATATGGAACTTTTCCAACTTGTCTTAGTTTTTATGAAAATGTATTTTAAGCAGAGACCTGGGTCATCCAGCAAGTTCCTGTCACCTGCCTGTGGGGATCCTGTCAGGAGCGTGGTTACCTTGCAGTGAATGAAGACAGATGGCCTCATCCAGAAGATGGCTTCTGGGTGGCCTGGGCCACTTTCTAGAGCCACCTCCTTTCACGGTCTGTTGATGTAAACAGTGGCAGCCGTGCTGCTGGCCAAGGAGTCCTGGCTGGGTGCAGGAAGCCAGCGGGATGAAACTGAGCCCCAGGTCTCTCTGGCTGGACAGATGGAGATTTACAACAGCCTGAAAAAACAGTCAGATTAAGTTGGAAACCATTTGCAGAATGAGGAAAGGTACTGCAAAGTTTATTAGTTGCAAGTCCTGTACAGGTGGGAGTACACCTACAACACTATAATGTCCTTTACACCAATATATTTTATTGTGAAGTAAATGTCACCTGCTTAAACTGAACAAGCCATGGCTCCCTTGCAGACAGCTCTAAGGAGTACATGAAGGACTACAAAGGCTAGAACTGAAGCTGAGTCTGCCTTTAGCAGCTTAGGAACCCGGTTTACCTTGACTATCTGCCCCTGCACAATTTTTCTTCTGTCTCCGAGAATGGTAAATTTTTTATTCCTTAGATATGTGGAAAAGAAACAGAGACAACGAGAAGGAGAAATAGATATAAAGCAGGAAGTCTCAAAATCTGCTGGTGTCAGGTGGTCTATGCTGAGAAAGATCATAACTCAGTCCACTGCTCATTTTTAATACAGATTCCCCAGACAGAAATGGTAAACTTTTGTGACTTGGACTGTACTTACATAAATTTGCTCTCACTTTGCTTGTTAACACTGGAATCATATATACTTTTTTTTTCAGTCAAATTCCATGTTCTTCCTTCCTGTAAAGAACATTTGTAAGCTCTGTGTGAAATTTCTGCTTGGTGGATCCACTTTTACAAGGATCAGACTAGAAGGGTATCAGCAAAGCAAATGTGGAAAGCAGAGAGATAAGCAGTGTGAAAAGTTTTTTTGACAGACACAGAATTTCTATTATGTTTATGTTTTGAATTCTCTAAGTCTGCTGCTCCCAAACTCTTGAACTATCATTCGCTGAAGCATAGTGGCAGGCTAAAAATTGTTTGTTACATAGAATAATGTGTTAGTTTAAGTAATCTGCAGGACTGGAATTTGTTCCATTTAGTCCAAGTTAAATTATAACCTTACCCATAGTTTCTACATATTTGCGAAACATGTTTGCATGTACATTCCTATAGCTTTATAAATAATTACGTTCCACGTCTGATAGAAAATTTCCAGGGAAAGCCCTAGTATTATTATTGAAAAAATCTTGGAAAGGATTAAGAATAAATTAATCTGGTCTGATTTACAAATATTTGCTTGTATTTTTATAAGCTCTGTGAAGTCATAGGGAGTATGCTAGGTATGTCTAATGCTGCAAATGCAGAGTGCTTTCACTGTATTATTTTTGCCACTTAGTGGTGAGAGGAGATGTTAAAATGATTTAGTAAAATTTAGAAACTTGCAGAATCTCAGTTAATGAGATCTCTGTTCATCATCCTTGGCCCTTACTCAGTTTACTATATGATGTGCCTTGTATCATGAGACTGTGATCTAATTATTGAAGTCACTGGGCATCAAATTTAATTTGGCCTCATCTCTTGTTTTTTCAGGAAGATGGCCTGTGAATTAATAGGTCTTTATTTTATCTGTTTGCTATCCTAACCTCTACATCTACAGCAGATCCGTGCTGTACCTAGCTTAATATTCTAGTGAGTGTTTTCTCTGCAGTAGACCCCCACCCTTTTTCTTTACGATTTATACTTGCAAATGTAACTATTAATTAATCTTAATAATGACAAATTTTACAGATCCTGCAGTAAGCCTTACAAAAGCTCTACCAGCCTTTTCCTTTTCGTCTTGAAGTCATACCATGACTTCAAAGAGAGAAGAAAACAGGATTTTATGCATTGCAATTGCTAATACCACAGCACTGGATCAGCACAGAAGCTAAAGCAGATATCTGAAAAATACGAAGGCAGCCTCTTTCTATGAATATGCATTAGATCACTGATCTCCAAGCTATTAATTTCTATCAACCGTATTACCTCTATATTTTCTATTTCTTTCTTTTTTGAAATTATTCATCTAGCAGGCTTCTGTGGCAAGAAACAGGCAAGGATAAAAACAGCAAACTGGCTATTAACCAGTAGGCTCTACTTCAAAAGATGTCAAGATGGTGCTGTAAATTGAAAAATTTGTAGTTCCAGCTGCATTATGAAAAACCAAATCCTCCCAAATATTATTAATTCTGTAATATTTTCACAGCACTAAATTTATTACTCAAGGAAGGAATGTGATATTTTACTAGCATTTACTTAAGGCAGCATGACTTTTTTATGACAACAGCTGGAATACAGTAACAGCTTTCTGCATGCTTTTCAACCCAATACTGGCTTTGCATCAGTTTTGGAAGTACACTGTATATCATACTTACATGTCTGGCTTTGGCTCTTCATCCTATGTTATGTTGCACAGGTTCAAAAGCAGACAGGATATGAAAGCTGACACTGAGACCAGAGGAAGGTGAGCCAGATCCCATGTATAAAACAGATCAATGGCTGTGGTTAATTTATATCCAATTTCTAAGAGGTCCAATGGGCCTCTCAATTTTACCCAAACTCAGAAATACTTTTGAGTACAGTGCTTGTCCTAGGGAGTAGGAGGAGTTTGGTATGGTGTAATATGGTACAATAAAAGAGTTCTTCCATCCTCTAGGGTTTAAATCCACCATAGTAAATCTGTTAGTTAAATCCTGCTTTCTGGATACTTCATGTCGAACATAACCAGAGATGGGCATTGACAATAAATAATTAGCACCAGTGTGCTTCAGTGAAATTCTGCTCAGCTGAGCATAATGGAATGGCAATTTCCATTTAAAATAGCTCATATGAATCTGCAGTGGTTGTCCTGTGCAAATGAAATGTCTTTAATGAGGCAGCTAAAAGTCACCACAGGAATATTCTTCAATACCTAATGAAAAGGTGTAAAAACATAAGAATGTGTTGGGATTTTTTTCCTGTTCCTTGGGGAATTAGAATATGATGTAACAGGTTTTGATTTTCTCCCCACCCCAAAAAGGAGGAATTCTTGAGATGGGAGCTCAGCAATCAGTTTACCAAAGGGTGAGAAAATGGGCTCCACTGATTTTTTTTTTATTTTTTTGTTTATATCTGCCCAATAGTAAGTCAGTACCATACAGATCTGTCTTGCATTGAGTTGCATGTGCATGTGCATGTTTGTGCATGGCTCTAATGCTCTTCTGAGAAAACAGTAGCCTTTCAGGTAAAATAATCTAAACATCATGTGTTTTTTCAAGCCATTCTCCGAAGACAGGATGTTTTCAAAACTTGTATTTGCTCTTCATGTTCTCAGTATCTCAGGAAATCATACACTTTCCCAGCAATGATGAATCTATACCTATTTAGCTGACAGGAACTCAAAACCAGTCCCTCCCTGAAAAAAGTACGCAAATGAAAGGACTTATATAAATCTCAGGCAAAACATATCACTGATGCAAGAAAACACAACAAGACCTCGAGAGTATCTTGTGAATACCAGAAAAAAACACATCAAGCATGTGTAGATAGCATGAGACATGTCAGGTAAGAGTCAGGGGAATTTTGAACCACAGTTGTATGATGTCAAACCAGACATAGAGCCCAGTAGTGAAACAGAGACATTTAATTATGTGAAGTATATACTTAGAAATTTCTTCAAGACAATATTTTAAAACTCCCCTCAGCGTATTTATTTATCTTAATATTTGGAAAAAGTTGCAGTGACTACAGATAAAAAGAGTATGGATTTCAGAGCAAAACACAACTGAGACCAGTGATTAATTTTTAAACACATTTACTTCTTGAAGATAATTCAGGAAAGAACTTAAATGGATTACCCCCATGCATGCTTGTTATCTATAAGATAACGTTATCTATGCTTCAGCTGCTGAGGGATGTCACAGTAAGTTAACACCATAAAACTTGTGAAATGGCTGGAGTCTAAAACTCTTTAGTACAGAAAAGAGAAGTGTTAATGCAGCATTAGATGCGATTCCTATGCTAGGGAACTACCTAACTTTCTGTGCTTTCTGTGCTTTCTGGACTTACAACTCAGATACCATTACCCATCTCTGCCCTGATGGAATCTAATAAGGTGCCAGCAGTGCTAATACGTCCTTTCCAGCAG
>NW_009724331.1:38087-75967 GCF_000703405.1 Apaloderma vittatum
TGCATGATATTCAGGGAAAAGCATAACAATGGGTGTGTTGAAACCCCTGATTCAAGTATTGGCTTCTTATTTCCACATGTGCTCTTGTCTGTTCCCAGGAGCAGGAACACTCATTTCACTCTCTGTTTGCATTGTGCTTACCACAGGGACACAATGCTCTGAGCAGGTAAACTTTCCTGCTATTTTTATTCTTTTTAATCTTTCTCGTTGTTACTTACTAAAAGAACTATCATCGAGTCGAAATGGCTGCTTTCTGATTTGTTCCTATGCAGAAAAGATTGGAATAAAATTATACCATCTGTTCCTTTGAGAAAGTCCATATGTAGCTACTGTGATAGTCCATTATCAATTACAGAAATAGCTCTATTTGTTAAAATACTAAAAGGCTTCTCTAATGCAGGACTTCTGAGTTTGATTGTTGGCCTAGCAACTCTCTTATTGTTTTCCATTAAATTGTTTATTTGTACTCTTTGGGGTAGCTGGAAGTTCTTGCTACATATGTGTGACTACATTTGCTATCCTCCTCCTCCCATTTAACAAAAATAGAAGCACTATAAGTGTTAAATCAAATATAACCATTGTTCTCCTTCATGAGGAGTTGACCATTAGCATGGAGAAACCTAATCATGCAACAGAGTGGGTGCAGTGAGCTTAAACACAAGCTGAGACCCCAGGAAACTGCCTGAGTTTGCAAGGTGAGGAACCCTGGAGGCTGCTCTCTTGGCAAAATAAGGAACCATAAGGGTGGAGTATGACTATTTCTGTGCTCCTCAGAACCTGGAAAACATTATTTTGACACAGTAGCATGGGATCACATGGACATTTTGTCAGTGCCGGGCAGGAACGGTGGGAAGGTGAGAGGGAAAATGAAGAGCAGGTCATCTACTTTGCAGTGGAAAAGTGAAGATGGAATCCAGGGCAAGGGCAGCTGGAGCAGAAAGGGAAGGTGTGGGTGAGGGAGGGAATTGTTCCTTCTCACTGGGCTTAAAATTCCAGCTTGGTTTTAGCAACCACAGGGATTTACTGCCCTTTCAGTTGGTGGGATGAAACCCAGTGGGTGTCCTCTGGTGACCCACTTTTGGGTCATGCCCCAGTGCTTGTAAGCTGTTGGGCTGACAGATCTCAGCAATAGGAAGTTTATTCTGATGTGGTTCTTGAATGGTTTAGGAGATGTTTTGGAGGGAGGTTTGATGTAGGTCATGGAGTACTGATGTGGTCTGTCTGCGTTTTTCCATCTGTTTTTGTTCAGGGAGGGACCCAGTTTGAGTTCCTTTCACCACATGGCAAGTTCCTCATTGCACAGATTTTTGCATGATCCCCCTGCATTTTAGGAATGTCTAAAAGCCAGACTTGACAAAGTGTAGGAAGTGTCTGATCCTGAAGAGCTGCTGGAAAAATCTCACCCAGGATTGCGTGCCACCACTACCAGCATTGACACACCAGTGGCTAGATTTCAGAAGGTGTTGTGTAATTGAACTTTTCCTTGGGTTTTCAGAAATACTTAAGCATTTAACCTATTTCAGTATGTTTTAAATTTCTGTTGGATGCTTTTTGGGCACCATTGAAATGAGATTCAGTGTATTGAAACTGAGATACTGCTTCATTAGCTTCAGCAGGCGTAATTGGGCAGCTGGATGCTCGGAGGCAGAAAGTACCTACCATTTCCTCCGGAAGGAGGTAGACAATATCTGGAAGTAGAATGACTTCCCAAGAAGGGAATGGGGTGGGGGGGAGCACTGAAAGGAGGCTGTCTGGGTCCTCTAAATACCTACAAATGCATTTGTCTCTTTCCAATGACTGAATAGAGAGATGAACATCTGGACTCAATCTCCCCAGGCCCTTCTGAAAATCTAATCTTAGTTCATTAAGGGACAATTGAACTTTCCATCTATTTATTTTGGTCTAAGATTAATTGATCTCTGCATAAGAAACATTTTTAAAGGATTGGTTTTTATTTTTTTCCTAGTTTTCCCTCTTCTACTTGTGTACCTGTATGAAAAAACACAGTCGATCTTAACTTAGAAAATTTCACAGTAGTATGAAATACAGCACAAAAGCCACTTTTTGCACAGTGACAGGAAATCCATTTGTCAGGTTCATTGTAGAGGTTTTGTAGAAGTCTACTAAATGCTCTATTCTGTAATAATAAACAGGAGACAAAAATAAAGTTACCAAGTGCAGACAATAAGCCTTTTCTTAACTTTTAGGACAGCAGCTGCTGCCCTCATCGTGAGGCTGTGAAAACGGAATAGGAAGCAGATAGGGTAGTATGTGGTAGCAGAAGAAAGGAATGAGGTAACTAAGATAATTATGATATCCCATTTCCTTGGTGGATGACTCAAGAACTCATGACTTGTGCTTTTCATGATGAACCAAACAGCATGTACTGAATTTTCCTAAAGTAATGTGTAGGCATACACAAGCAAAATGATGGGATTCTTGTGTTAGTTTTTCATTTACACTTGTACCTGCATTTACAATCACATTGCCCACTCTTCCACAGAGCATATAATTGACCTATGGCTAACACCAGCTGTGGTAATATCTTCTGTAAATTGGCAGAATAAAGAGCTGGAGAGGAAAGACAAAACATCTAATGATAGTTTGCCAACCAGTTCAGTAATCAGCCTCTTTTATTACCAGATTGGTGACATTCCAGTGGCGAGAAAAAAAAGATTGCACCAAGAAGAAATATTAGCAGATAGGTAGGAAGCTTCTTCTCCGAGGCTGGAGATCTTAAAATTGCATTGTAGTTTTGCTACAGCTTTGTGTGTTTTGGGTGGAGGACTAGCAAGATAACTGAGGAGTTCTTTGATCTATGTGGATAAAAAGCATCATACGCTGTGGTAGTGTCAACATATAGCTTAGTGTTGATGGTATACATTCAAGACTAATTATTATTTCTGTGCTGTGGATTGCCATTTCTCTACTAGAAAATGCTAAGTTCATGCAGCACAAAAAATTAAATAAATCCCTAAATACTGGAATAATCCAAGAAAATCTTGGACGTTCTGGCATATTTGCGTAGGAGGCTTTTGGCCCATTTGTGGTGTTGCTGGTCTTAAAGACCTTGTGGGCTTGCAACCTGTAAGGAGAAGATTTAACATGAGAGCCCTGAGGTTTTGCGGGTAACTAGTGCTGTAAATCACCAAAGGGACAGTGGCTGCTTGCTGAGCCAGAGTGAATGGTGCTAAGCTATATGTACCTGAGTGTTGTTGCTGTATACTGGCACGACAACAGTAACAGAAAGTAGTACTCAGAAACCATTTACCTAGCTGCACAATCAGCACAGTGTGTGACAGAGAAGAATGACTTGACAACCAGATTTGAACCATGTTTCAAGAGCAAAAGTGAGACCATTTTTGCAAATGATGACTGTATAGAGGCTTTTTTTGAAAACAAAGGATATGTATATCAAATATTTTTCTGCTGATCTCTCTTATGCAAGACATTTCAAATCAAATATATATAAAAGCATGTTCACAAACAATCTAAGAAAAAGGTGTTCTTGATTTTGTCAATCATTACTTAGAACAATCCTCATCATGACACACTCTATTTGTTACTATAGGTAGTAGCACCAAGGTCTTAATTTCACAAACTATTTCTGAGAAAGCTAGGGAACTAGATTTAAAAGAAATGCTCTGGAATAAAATCCCAATAAGGGATGATAATAGAATCATAGAATCATAGGATCAGTCATAGAATCATAGAATCATAGAATGTATTGGCTTGGAAGAGACCTTTAGATATCATTCAGCGAGCTGAGATATCTTTATCTAGATCAGGTTGCTCAGAACCCCATCAAGCCTGAGCTTGAACGTGATGTATATACAAAGACAACAGTTGCGATTCAAGAGTTTCCTGACAACAAACTATCATGGGGAGGCAGATATTTCTAGGAAAATACCTCTGTTTTCCTTCTCTGCTTTTATACCTTTCTCTGTTTTTCTGCATTGACCACTGTTGAAGAAGAATGTTGGGTATATGGACCTTTAGCACGACATACTTGTCTCCATGTTCTGTCCTAGTTCTGATATAGGAGGTGCAGTAGTAAAAGGCATGATGCAAGACACTGGTGCTTTAGTTCTCACAAACTGAAATACTGGTAGTACTTTTATCTTTTCAAGCATATAGCGAAAATGAACTTTTCTAACCTCACAGAAATACAAAATGTGTGTCACAACCGTGGAAAACAAGACCAAAATACTGTTGATAGGCTGGAAGAATGGTGAAGTGATACCTCTTTAACAACAAATGATCACATCTGACCAGAGCAATTGGTCCTTCCTTTTGTAAAGCTGATCAGAATAAGTTACTCAGTGATTTTATGAAGCAGGTGCTATTTCCTAACCAGCACTTGACAACAGAAGGGACGTGTGTGGTGGCCCTAATGTATGGAATTGGGCTAAAACATGTGAAAGCACATGTAGACAAAAAATTCAGTGTTCTATATTGTGACAGCTTCATGTTTTTATGATCAACTAGTTTATGAGCATTTTTACCCTATGAAGAAAAGTGTTTGGTAACGAACTTTCCCCCTCACAGGAAACCCAGCTACTGTTATGTTTCCCTAAGTGGCTAGTGAGTTCACATACACTTGGCGAAGGTACTTTTTTGCGACTACACGTTGTCTTGTCATTATTCATATTATGTTTCTGCTCCAGCAGGATACAGAGGCCCCAGTCGTGTGCACAGGCCTAAAGCCCACCTGTGGAGGAGAAAAAGAAACAACGAAACTGCCCTTCTCTGAAAAACTGTAGCCGTTTTTAGTGGGTTTCTCTTGAGCAGAAGGAGGGAGAAATGCTAGTTTAAAACCAGGTACGACAATTGTGTATGGTGAGCAGTTGCATAATCATGAGCTTGCACTGTGTTGAAGTGTGCAAGCCTCAAATATTGAAAAATGTGGGTTTTCAGTGATTGTAATTCCTCTACCTACACTATCCAATTTTTCTTCCTTCTTTAAAGAAATAACTGCCCTTTTTTGTTTCTTCCTATTTGTTATTTCATCATTCCTGGGCATGTAGCATTGATAGAACATTACAGAACAGGTAGAAAACGGAGGAAAAGCAAGAAGTGGTGTATTGGACAAAATAAGGAAAGAAGTGCTGTGAACTGAGGTGAAGAGAGTAACATCTGAGAACTTCAGCAAAAATATTTCCTAGCCATGGTGGGAGGTCTCAGAGTGAACTCAGAGCCTTGTATGTTTTATAGAGGTTGCAGGAAAGACATATTTTAACTTCAAAAGGAGATGTGAAATCCTGTAGGCTGAAATAATGCTGAACTGCACATGGTAGCAGAGTACCTAAACCTCAGGGCAGTGGAAAAGCCAAAAGAAACATCAGGGAGTCTGTACCTTTTCAGGGAAAATCCTCTAGAATTTAACCAAGTACTACAAGAATGGTGTAGGGATTTCCATAATTCACTGTCCTGGAGGGACAGTTTGAATATCTGGTATGAATGGTATTATTTTCAGTTACATTCGGAAGTCTCTAAACTCAGAAGCAGGGAGGATCATGCCAACTCTCTGTGAGAGACAACGCAATGAGAATTTCAGCTCCTATGGACATTTCCAAGCTGACACTGTGTGTGCTACGTATTTCCCTCCATTTCATCACGCTGCTTAAGGCAAACGTACGTTATCTTGTACATGTTTCTGCTTCCTCCATCAGCACGTAATGGGTAAATCAAATTTAGGCTAATAGGAATACAATTAGCAACATCTGAGGTACTACTCCAGCTAGGATTTGATTATGACTGATTATGTTGCACACGTCAGGATCACTGCTAATCTTTGGCATGAGGAACTGATTAAAAGAGATTTATTTTTTTTACATCAATTATATTTTTCTTTAAAAACTTCCCACAAAAAAAATTGTTGGCATCACAAAATGTTTTCTAATCATCAGTGGAGACTGGGCTGAAGCAAACATTTTGAGTGAAAAGATGCCAGAATTTTTCATAAGTATGATGATATTCAGATAATTGTATGCAATCTTCTTTTCCAGTTTGTAAGAAGGATAGGTAATGCCCTGTCAAAACACTCACCCATATGCTCTTTGCACCTTTCTAGAAAGTTGGTCATACTCACTCTTGCTCTCACAGTTCCAAAGATACTGAATTTATTTCAAAGGCAAAAAAAAAAAGAAAAAGAGGAAAATTGTCAGCTCCTCTGCTGCTGCTTGTTTCCCAAGTGGATTGTCATAAGGCAGATTCAGGTTTTTTTAAAAGGCAACCTTGCTTTTCCCTGTCCCTTGGAGCTATCATTTTACAGCTCACAGATGGAGCCTGGCCTGAGTCAGGGACAGTTTTGCAAGCCACCATGCCACTTACCTTATGTAGATTTAACACTGATAATTGGAAGCTCTCAGACTTCAGAGACAGACTTTTGTACTCCTTTTGCATAACAGAGCATTTATGGTCCAAGTCTCTTGGTGAGAAAGGGAATGAATGAGAGCAATGATTTCTTGTTGTTGCAGTAGGGATGTAAGGATGCAGAGATGTCTTGATGGCCTAGGTACAGGTCCAAGTAGGACCTATCTTTTTTTTTTTGTGGATTCTTGACACTAAAAAGAAGGTATTCTGAAGTGTAAAAGCTAAGTGAAATTTGTTGGGTTTGCTCCTATAGTTGAGGTTTTTTACCACCTTTGTAGGCTTCCTCCCTTCTCATCTCCCCAGACTGCACCTGCTGCAGTCTGAACAAATTGTTGACAAGTTTATGTTGCAAACTTGCTTGGGAGACTCCCTGACACAGCATGTGGTGAGTCCAGCGTTTCTTTTAAGGCAAATGGTGTTTTCACCTAATCAAATGACCATCAAAGAGCTACAAGGTTCACCTGAATATGAGTGTGAACATTGTCATTTCTAATTTAACATGCTCATTTCTAATTTAATTTTTTAAGGACAGACATTTTACAAGTTTCTCCAGCTCCAATATACTAGAATTGTTTGAACTTCTTTTTGAAAAAAATAGCAGATTTGATGCCACAGCTCAATTTTGCACAATTACCTTTCTTTTGCTAATTTGCTCCTGCCAGGGAAGAAAAAAAGTCTCACTAAAAAAGTTTCTTTAAAAAAGTTAACTTTGTTATAAAGCTAAACAAGTCTTAAATTTACTCATATGCTTAACAGGGAGCAGTTTTCCTTTACAAAACATTTGAACTATTGTATTTGACTTAACATGAACTTCATTTACCCTTTTTATTTTTCATATGTTTGACAGATTTTTTTTCATTTTACTAAAAAAAATGTTTTTGCTTATATTTAATTCCAAGACTCTGACAAATCAATTATGCATGACGTGTTGGAAATAATAAATCAGACAATCTGTTTGGTGTCTTCACTGCTAAAATAAACACAGCTAATTAGATACAGATGATAACAGCAACTCTTTTAAAGCTAAATGCTAATCCATCAAAAATGATGATTTTGTGATATCACCACTTGGTCAGGGCTTGGGAAATTTGAGTTTGATTCCTCCTTTTGTTAGACACATCATCTCACAGAAGTTATTTCATCCCACTTAAGTTCATCACCCTGGCACAAATAGACACCTCCAAAGTTGAATCATTTTTCTTGTGCCAGATGCCTGTCTAGGATAAAACCCCAGGGGCTAACTATTTCTCTGTACTGACTGCAAAACTACTGAGATGAAATCCTCTTTATTTTTTTCTGGATCAGACGAGTCCTTTATGCTTGAGAGAGGGGAGCATTTGGACAAAGATCTATTTTGCTTCATCACTTTCCGAAGTTGGTTAAGGTAGTTTGCTCCCTATCTGAAACCATATCAGCATTTGCAATGGGCAGTGGTTTGGATTAGCACCAAAGGGTATCAGTATCATTATGATGGAATGGCCTGTTCATTTAGAGAATGAAGATACAAATCTCTCATTTTTTTTTCCTGTGTTAAAAGGATTTAACACAGACAGAAATAAAAGAGTCTATGCACAGGTTCTGGAGTGAATACTCAATATCCTTTCCTTGGAGATGGAAGAGGAGAATTTGTCTGCCCTAATTTCAGCTAGGATACTTAAAAGATAAATACCCTATCTAATAGAATTGTCTAGGTGGCGGATGATTGACACCTACAGGGATAACACGTCATATCTTCAAGTCGGTGTCACCAAGAAGTCTCTCATACAGGCTAGATATAGACTTGTCTCCACTGACAGCAGAGGAAACATAAATGACCAGTTTAGACTAAATATGTTCCTTGAAGACAGCTGTAGTTAGGTGAGATGCATCCTACTTCTAACAGTCTCAACCCACACACAAAGTCTCCACTTCATTCTCTGCAGTTACAAAATGCAGTTTCAAGACATTCTTCTAAAATGTCCTCCCTCAAAAATGCTCTTGGTTTCAACATTTCAAGCTATTGCTGCCCAGGGCTCATTAGTCTGGGAAAAGTGATCCTAGCAGTTCTCATAGATCTGGGCAGAATTCCACAGATCATTGTTCTTTCCAGTCATTATTTCATGAGCTGCTCTTGAGTCAGTCTGCCTTCATATATCACACATAAACTTAATCAATGTCTCATGTCTGCATTACAGGGCAAAAGAGTTACCATGAGAGCAGCGAAAGCCATATGCAACTTATTTAAGTACTAAAGAGATCACTGATCTGTGGCATCATTACTGATGAAGAGAAATTTTGGATTTGGGAGAGGTTTATAAGCTAGTATTTCCCTATTCAAGTCCTAACTAAGTCCTTACTAACTTAGGTCCTATCTAACCATGGTGGTTATATGGTATCCTTGCTACTCAAACAGTTGGACCTTCATTTTCTTCAGAATGGCAGCTGTTGGAAGATTGTCTTCATAAATTGGTGCAATGTTGAACCAGCACACTGAATAAAGGTGCAGCTGAAGGAAGAGTCATTGTATGATTCCCAGTACTCAGTCTGCTCAAAAGTAACTGCTGTCATTGTCATCATTTTTGTTGTTACTGTTCACATCCAAAACCAGATCAGGCATCTCTTCCTCTAGAATAAAATTCTTGGCAGCTTCAGCAAAGAAGCTGAGAATTGTCACAGAGACTGCACTGTCTTCTCATAGCTTAGGATATTTTCACAAGAACACACTGAAGGTATGTTGGCAGTATGAGAAAACATTGCCACTGCAAGTGCTTTTACTATTACGGGAATTTAAAAAGAACTTAATGCCTACCACTTCAGTCCTGTTTCTGAGCACAACATTCGCTTTAAATTTTGTGTATACCCACAAGTATGTATTTGCCTACTCATCAGAACTATTGTTATTACTTAGAAAGGAGTGATGTAGTTCAGCAAAAATAAGAATTGCTCCAGAGCTCAAACATTTTGAAGTTTGGAAGTTGTATGTAAACACACAAATGACACCAGTTGTAGTAGTAATAATAATGATAAAATACATCGTATGTTGCATCCATCTGTTTGTTGTCAACCAGCTACATGAATATTGAAAGACGACAGTGACTCTTTTTGTATCATTTCTGAGCTGACTGAGACGGAAGATCCGTGGAACACAGTTCAGGGAATTCCGATCTGATGAAAATGTCTGCCTATTTCCAAAACAGGGAGGCTTGTAAATACATCCCACCTTTGGGTGCTTAATGAAAACTAAACTTCTTCTGCAGTCATGCCCATGTGAAACTGTCATTGTGAAATTCAGAAGTATGAAAAATTCATCAGGTTTTACTATCATGTTTAAACTCAGTACAGTAAAAAATTTATGTTCACGTTTTTTGTTTACCCGTAACACCCAGGGGAAATTATACCTCCTGACATACATAACATCAACACAGAGAGCTCCTAGTCAAGGTTAAAGTGTTCCAATAAAGTCTGTTTCAAAATCCAAAACCAAAATATTTTTTCTTTTTTTTTCCAGAGAAATGACAAGGTAGACAGATGGGAATAGTGGAATATGAAAATAAGATTTATATGAAAAGCCAAATGCTGAATATTGCTATTCCAGTGTCTCACTTCTTTCTACAGACAGCTTTAACCTATTTTCACTTATTGACATTTTTAACATTAACAGTGCTTGCAGTATTTGCGTGAGTCAGATCATGGGTGGTCTTTGTCTTGTTCTCATTAACAGGAGGTTGGTAAGAACTCAGTGGTCAAGATTATAATTGAGATGAGTCCTCAGAATAAGGGAGAAGCTTTCAAGCATAAGAGAAGAGAATATGAACAAAAAAGAGCAAGTTCTCAAATAAGACAAGGAATGTTAAATAGTGTTATTTCATGGAGTTTCAAATTGGTGCTGCATCTAAGCTGGAGTTGCAGTTCCTTGCTCTTCCGCACCTCCTCCAGGAGCATCTCTGCACCACTTCACAACACCCAGGCACTTCAGGAACTCCCTGAAGGTCTGAGAGGTTCCCACAGGTCAGATAATCTGTTGATCTTAAATTCCTTCTTCCTTCTCAAGACCTCTATGCTTTCTTCTTCTCTGATCTCCACCAGAGGCTGCCTGGGTTGCCTTTTACACTCCTCAGCATCCTCTGTGTGTCAGTAGGTTAACGTGTTTTGAGAAGACAGTCATATGTGAGATGGGAAGACTGAAGTGCGGGAATGTGTCAACAGCTGCTTTAAATCTGTTTTGCCTAGAGACAATACCAAGCTGTTGGAAGCTGGTACCGATACTGACTGCATTCTGGAACTCCATGGTTTCCTTGCTTGCCTGTCTTGACTTCCACCAATATGATTTGAGTTCATCCCACTGACATGCAGACTATTCTCTGAGATTTTGGAATTGGTACCACTTGCTGAAGTGTTAAGAAATGAAGGTTAGGGCTTAACTGTCTTCAGCCAGTGACTATTTTAGCTTTTATAGGACTAGCAGAGACCTCACAAAGACTAAGACTGTGGCTCCCACAAAAGCTCTTAATATACTCTGCTATATACTGATTTTGCAGGATCTTTCTTCTACCTCTTATTTTAAAACTAAGAATTTATGTTTATAACATTCTGTATTTCTCAGGACCTTGTCTTTGTGGCTGAGAGCTCAGCTTAGCTCCAGCAGTACCTTTTCAGTAGTGGTTCCAGGCTGGATCCCATTTGAGCTGGGCAGCCTCAAAGTCCCTCTATAGCCCTAAAAATGTTTTTAGGGGACTCATTCTCTTTCAAGAAAAGCCTATGTGGCTTACTACCCCTTTCAAGTTCTGCTTCTACCAGTGCAAAATGTTTAGCCTGAATTTTGTATGTTTCCTTTCTTACAGAAGATCAGGCAAGATGTGCAACAAAAATCTGGGCCTCTGGAGCAGAGCGTTACCTTGGTTGTAGCCTGTCCCTGGTTTCACTTCAAATGCCCTCAAATCACCCAGAAGGTTTTGGGGAAAAATTCTCTTAGTTTCACAATCCACAGAGGGTGTGACATTTCTCTTCTTCATAGTCACGTTGTGAGGCGGGTTGAGTAACTCTTATCCAGTACTTGGGGAGTTACAGTGGAAAGCATTCCTCTGAATGTTTCCACAATATTTATCCTTAATTAAATGTTTCAATTCTCATACTAAGAAATTCTCTCAGCATTAAACAATAGAAAGAGCCTGAATGTAACCTTGGTCATGGGCAGAAGAAAGCTGGAAAAAAGGACAAGATATTCTAACCTTTTTTTGTTTCTTCCCACCTTTTTAGCACAAGACAATGGCAAGAGTGCTGAAAGCCCTTGCAGCTCACCAGCAAGTTTATGTGTCAGCTGCTACCTCTGATGGCGACAAACACGTAATTCTGCTATTTCGTGGGTGAGAAGGGTGACCTTTTTGCGAGTAAATGTTTCCCCTGCTTTCTCTTCTCCCTTTCGAGTTGCCTTGGTGGGGCAGCTGAGTACAACCGCAGATGAGCACTAGATGGAGACAGATGCTCCTGCCACTGGGTGTAGAAGATTTCCTGTGGCGAGCTGACATTTCTTATCAAACAAAGAGCTAAGGCTAATGAGGTGCTGACTGTTCTGAAGCAGCAGGAGGATTTAAGCATTAGAGAGGTTTTACTACCCCCACGTCATCTCGGACCTCAGCAAGCAGCTTTTTAAGGGCTAAATTTGAGCTTTGCTCTCATGTGAATGTCGTATTAGTTCATAGCAGAGATGCAGGGTATATGGGGTGTTGCATAAATCATGCAGTTGCCAAGGGGTGAATCCAAGGAAAAGGTAACTTCCAGTCATATCCTTTTACTTTGCCTATGCCTGGCATCAGAGGTCTTTGTTAAAGCAAAATTGTACTCATCTCTTGTGACCTACTTTCACTTTATCATAATATTTTTCACATTTTCATCCTGAAGATACATGCTTAATGCAGCACTGGAAACAAACCATATAAAAGAAGAGATGGGAGAAAGGTTTGGAGTTGAAAGGTGATAAACATCTGGAAGTTTAAAGCTTTTTCAGAATGCATCAAACTATCTACCTACCTGAAGCTTTCAACAGTCTAGTGGTAAAAAACCAACATATTAGTAAGGCATGATAGATGAAGGTATGTTAATAATTCTGGCTTAGAGATGCCCTTGTCTTCCAGATGAACATCCATGAACTTTTTATTTTGAAAATCAGATTTGGTTTAGAATACAATAGTTGATACTTGATATTAACCAAGCACTTCTCATCTCAAGAGGCTGTCAAGTTTTGAGAAGCGTCCTAAAGGCTATGCTTCCTTTCTTGTTTTTGAACTCACCTCAGATTTTGGTCATTGACAAGCTGTGACAGAAAATGATCTCGTCCGGAATTGCACGAGAGCTGGCCTGTAGGAGGCAGCAGAGCCTGGTAAAGGAAAACAGGGATGCTGCAGGACTGGAGCCCCCAGCTGAGCAAGTGTGAGTGATTCACCGTGACATCGGTATCCCTGATCGTAGTCTTTCACCCTGAGGTCACTGAGAAGCAGCTGACACCTACCTGAAAAACGTCTATTGCCAGAGAAGGATGTAAAGTGGTGTCCTCTGGCAGCTGATACTCTCTCTCACCCAGCAAGGTCTGCCTGCCCATATCTGAGCTCTGAGCACTGCTCTATTTCTGACCAACAATGTGATTTTGAGGAAAGCTTTTCATCGAGGTGGGTCTTCGCTCACCCAGAACAAGAAAAGATTAGTAAAAAATAAGTCAGTTCTGCCTGAATCAAAGTGAAAGAAAAACAATGTGGGGATTTCTCCTGAGGTAAATGAAATGTGGTAGATAATGAGGTCTCATTCTGACAGATAAGGAAAAGGCATGCAACAAAGGGGAAGTATTCAAAAATTTGTATCTTTCTTGGTAAATTATTTGTTTTTCCAGACATGTTATTTGATTTTTAGTTCTGATTTTTTTTTTTTCAGATGGAAGGCAATGAAACAAGTATGCATTTATGAAAGCATATCTATGTTACGTGGGTTTGGATGTCTCTCTTTACAAAACAAACAAGTGCAGATACAGTAATCATCAGCTAAGAAGAAAATGATGCAGTACAGTTGGTATTAGAACTGATATTAGATGGTATACATGGTATCAGATGGTATACATTGGTATTAGATGGTGTACATTTGTATTAGATGCAATACAGGTAGTATTAGAACTGGTCACTTCATTGAAGCCTGTATGTTTTGTGGAAACAAAACCATAGCCTGGTGGTAAATACATCAGCCAGATATGTTGGTCTTAAAGTCCATTCTCTACCTGACTTGAAAGCATTTGGTATTTAAAAGAAAACTGAAGTCAAATAAAAAAAAATCAAAGACATGAACAACTCAGTTTTGTCAGAAATATGGGGAAGATTTTGCTATCTTTCGACTGCAGGATGAAAACCAGTTTCTGCTATGTAATTAGACATATCTTCTGAACAGCTTTGCATGGTTTTGACTAACTTACCCCTCAGAGGCTCTGAGGTAAAATCCTTCACCATTGATTAGTACCAGCAGAAAAAATATAAGTGGAGCACTGGTACTTTCACAAAGTGGTTATGTTTGTCTGCCTTTGGCTTTTTAGTCACTGAGAAAGACGTGGTTTTTTCCTGAGAAAAGTCTCCAAGAGAAAGCAAAACGAAACTATTATTTTTGCCTATGTTATATGATTTTAGATAAGGTGTAGTGAGAGCTGGGACCTACACTTCTGATTTCAGAAAGGACAGCTTCACATATGTGCAGTCACCTACTGGTCTAATAATTAACCCCATAGAATATAATATTTGTTATGACCATAACTTCAGAAGCAGGAAATTATTCTGTAAAATAATACATCCTGTTTTTTTTCTTAAAAGTGTATTGATAAGTTGTGGGGTTTTTAAATGTTATAATTCTCTTCCTTGGGAAATTGCATAAACCCAGCTGCCTTGGCTTTAGCTCAAGGGATTAATAATTCCAATAGAGTCAGTTGAAAGTTTTCTGAAGTTTGTCTTAGATAAGTATTCAAAAGACTGATGCTTATTCAAAAGTTGTCCAAACTATGTGAACCTGTTTGGCACAGAAATACTGAAAGATTAAACCTGAGAGCCTTTCACTACATCTTTGAATGACTGCACTTCTTGTAGTGAGAGACGCCTGATTTCTGCAAACACAGAGTTGGAGAATATTTGTTCACATTCCAGCATTCAATTTGTATTGAATTCTCTCCATTGATGATATTCACACAAAAATTTTTTTTGTGTCCCTGCGAGCAATGTCAGTTCTTTACTTGTATCTATAACTGAAAAAGGGTGCTTAAGCACAAATAATTAATTTACTTAGAAACTTTCAACAGTCCAGTCAGGGATCAGTAGAGAACAGATCCTACCACCCTGAACAATGAATGCTGAACAGACAAACCTAGTATTCATAAAAATCCAAATAATACAAGCAGGACTACTTCCATCTGGATTACTATTCCTAAATGTCTATTCAGAAACTGAGCTTGCTGCAACAGATTTTTGGCCAAAAAGTTTAAATATGCCAAATAATTTTTCTTATGGTTTTGCCATCTTTGGTAATTCAGACCTACTTTAGCTTTTCTCTGAACCTGAGAGTGTGAAGGGTAACGAAAGATGGAGGTTTAAATGGTGACTGTCGCTGAACTAAAGTATAGTTTCCCTAGTTTTTATATCATGTTTCAGAACACTTGTCTTTGCTTTTATGCTTTATTTGAGGTTTTCAAAGTAAATTCATATTTTGAAAAGTGATTATCTCTGTCAGCTTTCAGGAAGGGTCTTCTCAAGTGTTGTCATATTAAATCCTTAGAGCAATACCTGGGTTTGCCCATCAACTTTAATTGCCCAGCACAGAAAGAGACCAGATGTAAAGATTCTTCACAGCACCATCAAAACAAGTCAGTGACCATGGTGAAAATACTCAAATTTCCACAAATTCAGCTTATATCACAAATTTGGACCACTTCATGGTTTTTTATAGTCTTGTGGAAACCTTGTATGATTATGGTGTTGTTTAGGAAAAAAGGTAGTATTTGGGAAACACCAGCTCTCAGAACATCAGCCCTGCCATGGGCCAGGATATGGTGCTACCTGCTTAAGGATGGTGACACCAGGACACTTCACTTTTTTGCAAAAGGGCTAAGGAAACCTTTGACTCTCTGAATCCTAGTACTTTTCAGGATCAGTCCTGGGGTGATACACATGGTCCCCTGCCCAGGACGGTGCCTAAACACATAAAGTGCAAGTAGGACAAAAAAAAACCAAATAGAGGGGCTGTGTAAGCTACAACAAACACTTGTTAATAAGTTTGTTTTTCGTTACAGATTGCCCTGTTTTTTAAGGTGCAAGGAGACATTGAAGTTATCTGGAGAAGAAGAGGGGGAGCATGGTTTGTAAATCAGAGAACCTGCTTCCTCTCTCAAGCCGTGCGTCATTGCCTTGGGGCACTGTTACCGTAACCAGGCTCCGAGCGAGTCAGTCCTGCTGTCTAGCCACTAAAGCTTTTTAATACAAACACTGCTTGAATGCTGCTCAGAGAACAGCAGATATCTGCAATCAGCTATTGACTGACTACTGTGTTTGTTTCATGGGCTGGCCAGAACTTTTGGTTGACAGTAGATATCTAGGCTATGAAGTAGTGCTACTGAGAAGAAGCATACAGACATGGAGATTGGTACTGTCTCACAGGAGTTTACTAATCCTTTCACAGCACAGAGACAGCAGAAACGAAACCAGCAGTAGGAGCAAGCTCTGCAAGATTTGGTTATGATTAATCTTTCATGCGGGATGAGTATCTTGCTGTAACTTCTTTGCTTCTGTGTAGTTTTGATAAAACTTTCACAGACATGTTATAGTGTTCCCCAACAACCTGATAGGCTATTTCGAGCTCTAAGAGCTTTAAGCAAAGTACCAGGCACCTTATCCAGTTTCCACTCAAACTTCCTTTGGAGCCAAGAGGAGTTTGTCTGAATGAGAACAAAGAATCTGAGTATCTTGCTTTACTTATCTGGAGGTTGTCACCACCAGCACCTGTGAGTGACCATAATGTCACTGATTATATACAGCTTAAGTTCAAAACCCTTCCCCTCTTCCAACTCAACTGCTTTTCACGTTAGCTCCTGCTCTCTTCAACATACTGAGCTTTGTATTGCCAGGACGTTGTGCAAACAGCAGCAGAGCAAACACAGGTTGCTCTGGTGGCAAGTGTGGGTGTTGTTTAAGCACCCAACTTACATCAGCAGCCCTCAGGCAGACATCACTTGGTGCTTGTTCATCATCACTCATTAGTACCCAGCCAAAATTTTCCATGTCCTCTGCTTTACATGTATTTTGGTAGCTTCTAAAAGTCCCAGCTGGGGTCCAGGCCCCGCTGTGTTGCAGCGAGGCACATGACCCCAGCCTTTATCCTGCAGAGATTACTCTAATTTGTGGTTACTATCCATGTTTCCACTAGCTGTGTTTTTCTCAGTGACTGACTGAGTAGCTAAGTGCCAGTGCCATTGCTTTGTGATGGAGCAGTCCAAGTGGTATAAACCTTTGCCTGATGGAAACTATCACCATTCCACAAAAGGTATACTTCCATAACTTTTTATAGGGATAGAAAGCCTTGTAACTAAGGTACACCTATATTTCCGTGCAAAGCCTTGCATTCCACCTGAAGAAATTCAAGATGTCTTACTCCAGTTTCATTCTTTTTCTAAACAGAACACCACAGCAACTGAAGTAATATCACAGGATTTAGCTATCTGAGAGGAGGTTTATGAATAGCAAATGCTGAAAGCAATGTATATCCAGGGAATATATTGTGTAACCTATGAATGCATCTTGCAGTTTTATTAATGGACTTACTGAGGAAAAGAAAGCCTGCCTTACACAACTCATGAGCAGACAATATCGTTGGATCAAATAGATCAACAATTTGCCCAGCCACTGCAGAAAATTAATAGAGACACAGGAAAGGAATAATATTATGTTTCCGGTGGGTTATATTTGTCTACCTTAGTCTTTAGACAATTGTACTACTATTATACATTTCTATACTACTATTATAATATTCTACCACTATTGTACTTCGACAAGAACAGAGTGTACTCTTCTGGCTCCAGCTACCCACTGAGGTAACCATAATCCCGACTACTTTGTGCAGCCAGCTGACTGCGGAAGCAGAGAGACTGTCCCTCTAATATATTTACAGATGCAAATACACAGGTCACAGCTGACTACAATATATGCAGTCCATGTATATATATCCCATAAAAATAGTGAAAGTGTTGAGAGTAAGCAGTAAGGTTGTTGATACAACTTCACCTATGAGGATCTTGTAGCCCTGTATTATGACACAGTTAGTTTAAAAAATGTTGACGAGATGGGGAATCATTCATTAGAATGACTAATATTGATATTAGGAATAAAAAGGAGAGGATACTTGTTTGACCCAGCTTTTCCACATTACCACTGTGCTCCCATACAGTTACTCTCACCTCGCAGAAATCTACTCTACTTTATGTTCTAATTGTCATTTTTATGTTTAGTGTAGAAGTGAACAGTTATCTCCACAGTTCTGTGCAAACGTCTTTTTTGATGTATTGAGTACATACGAACAAGAAGCCCCTTCCTGCCAGAAGTACCAGAGAAAAAAATGAAATATTAGTTGCTTCGCAGGTGAAAAAATGTGCAATATAAATCCAGCAGCTCCTGCTTTGCCCATATCCATAATCAGATTTTCCTTCTGCTGGGATCTATCTGCAAGTTTGGAGGAATTTTTGCGTTAGGCTAACTTTTCAAGTCAGGAGAGGTAAAAGTATGTTCTCAGCACACCACATCCTTTTCTGCCTTTTGCCTCATTAACAACCAAATCTGTTAGAGCACACTGCTTAGGAGACCTTTTAACTTCTTAAGGAATCCATTGCCTTTCATGCAGATATTTCCCATGCTGAAACCATGCCAGAGAGATTTCTGAGAAATCTCCATCTGCCGTATGACATGCTGAACACCACGAGGTAGCTAAATCCCTTATCCAGTCTGACTTGCCAGTGAGATGACTCTGCAGTATTGCAGAGATGTGAAACTGTGTGGGCTGGATTTCTCCTGCAGGCACATTTCCACTGAAAGGCAGTGGCTTTTAAATTTATCCAGTTTGACTTGCCAGTGAGATGACTCTGCAGACAAGATGTGAAACTGTGTGGGCTGGATTTCTCCTGCAGGCACATTTCCACTGAAAGGCAGTGGCTTTTAAATGAACATGGGTCCCTGGGATGACAGACAGTCTGTTGCTCCTCAAATGCTTGTCTTTGCACTGTCAGTGACTTGGCTTTGCATTGGGCAGTCTGGTAGCAGATGATTTTTTTTCCCCTCAGAGGAAGGTTTTACAAGACAAACTGGATGAGTTAAAAGTAGTGAGCCAGATTTTCCTGAGTAGAAACAATTATATTTTTTTCTGGAGAAAACTGCCTCTCAATACTTACTTGCCCACCAGCTGGTAAAAGACGACTCTGAACCAGCTCAAGAACTTTGGAGTGCTACTACTAGTAATCAATAGACATATAATCTCCCAATTATGAAAACAGTGTGACACAGCTGCCCTGTATCTTTGAAAGGTGGATAAATTGTTATCTTTGAAAGGTGGTACAGAGCAGATATTAACAGAGATCTGTCAGATTATTTGCTCTCTGCAAAGTCATGGCACTGGCTATTTAAACCAGATTTTTGCTTGCCTAATTACAGGCAGACAGGTTTGAAAATGGTGGCCTGGATATTGTCAAGTTCTGCATATTCAAGACTATACACTCACAATCTGCTACTATTGTGCAGATGATTTCCAGAAAACCCAAGTAAAAATATACCCTTGTATCACACATTTTAATATGTCTTATTCTTTCCTTCTCCAGCTGGGTGGTTGTCTCACACAAAAGCCAACAAATGAAGTACAGTCTGTACTGTACCTGTAGTTCATACATCTATTACTTGTGCAGATTTTTTTCTGGGAGTAGATCATTTGGGGCAGCAATTGGCTGCCAGCTAGGAAAGGAGAGAAGGAAAAACAAAATAATGTCCCTTAGAGTGGGTGGTACTAGTAAGCAGAGCATTATTGGTCTGTGCAGGCAGCAGGATCTGGGTTTGGTGGTGTCACTGACATCTCCTCTGAGCATGGCAATAGAGGAGAACTATTACAGGAGCCACAAGTCTAGCATGCAGTTAGGGTTAGGTAAAGGGATTGAGTAATTCTTCAATGGCTGCTCTTATATAACTCAGGGTGCCTGGGGAAGAGAGATATAACTCAATATTACAGCAGCAACTCTTAACACTGTGACTGCCATGGGTCAATTGCTGTTCCTATTAAAAAACTTGTTTCGTAGCTAATTTAGAACCCAGATACTTTAACTCACAGCAAGCTAAAGCCTGGCATACACACTATTTTTTTTTTCACACTTGAAATCTTAAATTAAATAATTAACAATAAAAACAGAATATAACTATTGTTATCATCAACTGAGACCCAGACCATTCAAAACAGTGAGAGGATCTTGATGGTTTTAGGCTTGTATTTTCTTCACTTAACACAGGTTCAATTTATTTTTCAAAGCATAAAAGAAGTCAGTCACTGTATTGGAAGCCTTTTCATTTCCAGTCTGTCTACTGTTCTGCTTAATCTGCATTAATTTACATCCCAGTAATTTATATTTAATCTGATATATTAATCCTTGTTCTCAGTACCTAATAATGGAATACTTGAAAAAAAGCACTAAATTTTTTTTCTTTATGAGACTGTTTGTTTCTCTCTTGTTCTATAGAGTATTTTACTTTTTTTTGGTGTTAGCAGTGTTTAACATTACTTTGCAGCAAGTTTTTTTCATTTTTCAATTGTCATCTTCCTGGAAATTCTTGATATAGTGCCACTAAATTGCAAAAATTCTAAGTACAAGGAAAGACTTAATTTGAGCCCCAATTGAATTTCTGTTTGTAACATACTCTTGTTATAAATTATTACCTTATTATTAACCTCTGTGACATCTAGCCAACAGTAAAAATAGGAACTTTCCTGAACTTGGCAATCGTGTAAAGCAAAATAAAACCGAACACACAACAGAAGGTTTGTTTGATTAAGGTGACAGAGCTGCATACATTCAACAGCGACTTAATTCAGACGTGGCCTATGGTCCTGAGCACAGCTGCGTGGTCGCAGGGAGGTCTCTGGGGTGGGGTAGTCCACCTCTTGTCCCCAAAGGAAGGCTGTAATATTCAGTGGACACATGACATGTACCTCACAATAACAGATCTACCGCAGTGGAACGCTGTGGGAACTGAAAGTCAAAATTTTAACCTATCTCTACCCATATTGCACCATTTGGGAAGATCAGATATAGTCAAGGCATAGGCTAAGGGATGCTCTGTGCTACTTTACTTAAAATTGGCATGAACATAGACACAGAAAACAAAGACCAAAGACATAGCTCATTAATCCTATCTTTTTTTGCTAATCTATACAACTGCACAGAAAACACTTCAAAAATACGGAAATGTAAAAAATTATCAGTCTACCACAAAGTTATACTTTTCTCCCCTTTCTCAGATAGCCTTAATAAGTTCAGCAGTGGTTTTTTCAAAAAACATGTGAAGTAGGACCACAGTCTTTCTATGTCAGTGTTTCCAAGATGAGGTTGTAAGATGGAGATCATAATTATTACATACAGTACTAAAGCTGAGTTGGAATGGTTAATTTTATTGTCATTTTTAGCTCTTGCCTTGAGAATTATTAAAAACACGATGAGTTTTGTAGACATGACTACTGAACATCACAGAATGCAGGGGGAGATTATGTAATGCTGGAGGGTTACTACAAATCAGATTATGGATTTGTATAAAATTATAGCCAACATGTTCACAAGAAAACACGTGAAGGATTATTTACAGGGTTATTTTGCTTTCAAATGTACTTCTGTAACAGTGGTATAACATATCTCGTCATGCCTTTGGGACATGATTTATTAATCAGATCTTTCTTATAGTAATTAGTTAACTGCTGCTCACATTTACAATTATTATTCCATAAATTTATTGTAAAAGGAATAAACAGGCATTCATAGAATGGCCTAGGCTGGAAGGGACCTTAGAGATCATTTTAATCCAGCCTCCCCGTCACTAGGGACGCCACCTCTCGAGTACATCAGGCAACTCATGGGGTCCAAACGGTCCTAACGGTCCATGTCCTTGGCGTTGTTAGGGCCACGCTCAACTGACTGAGCTAACTGGCCCCCTATTCATAACATAAAAAAAAAGGCTTTGAGTGTTAGGTGTCACATAGTAAGGGGAGAAATGAAGAAAGTTAGTAAAAACATCTTTTAATCATTTGGCCCCAGGAGATATTTAATTTGGTTTTTTTGTTTCTATTCCAGTGTATTATAACATTATTGGAGCTGACTTCATAGGTCAAGTCTCACTAAGAAACTGCATATGTTATTTAGCATTATGAGTTTCAAACCTGCCAGAGAGTCAATATTTATCAGGGGCACTACATTTAATATTTTTATTTTCTACGCAGCCTAATCCACTTTCTCAAACTGAGACCTTAGTGATCTGCTCAGTCTACTGCTATGTGCAGCAGTGTACCAACTCAAATTGCCAGCTGCCAAAATCAAGACAGAGCTAAAGTGTTGTTAATCTACTAAATGTTGTTGGCTTGCATTTGTTAGACTACCCATGATCAAATTCAAGTTTCGGTGGTGGTTTTGGTGCTATTTTGGGACTTTCAGTCTAGGAAACGAAGAATGAGCATGTGGGTTTTAATGTGCGTTATTTCAAGACAAGAAAATAGAAGCTATTCTATCTGTTTCATTGCTTTAGTCAGGTTCATTCTATTTCTTTGCTCAGTCACAGAAATAGTGATGGTATTTTTAAAAAAATTTACCAGAATTTTGAAAATCTTTATGTTTTAAGAGTAGCAAAATCTTCTTAGAAATAACAAAAGCTAAATTCAGCAACATTCGGATTTGCCTTTGTCTTATTCTTCATTAGCTATTCCATTTCTTGGCTTTAATTTACATTAAAAATGCCAAAAAAACACCCAAAACCCAAGGTAGAACCTAGTCCTGAAATTTTTAAGTAACCAGATGGAAGAACTAGAAATCTCACCAAAATGCCTGTCCATTGCCCAAGCAATTTTGCATACTAGCTGTTGCCAATACTTACCCAAACCAAGCTGAAATTCCATCCGGAGTCTTTGAAGTCCTTCTGGAAAAGTAAATAAAAAGAGTGACTTGTTAATCTCTCATTAAGTCACAAGTAACTACTTGAATTGTCACTTGCTTTAACTGTCTATAAAGCTGTTTCCATTTCCCTTGACGCTGGTGAACATTTTGACATTCAAGATTCTCAGAACCCAGCATCAAGATCTAAATATAAATAACGGCTTTTTTTGTTCTCCTGGTGAGAGATTCATGTATTTTTTCCATAACTGATTTCATGATGTTTAGACTTAAAACTTTCTGAGTGCAGCAACTGTATGTCAGAGCTGTCTTTGGTTGTGCAATGGCAGAGCAGTAAGGCTTTTAGGAGATGGACACAGCACAGAAGCAGGGGGAGCAAAGCCAGTATGGATTTACTCTAATCCAACCCTTTTCTTCATGGTTGCTTTTAGTGAAGAACTGCCCAAAGAAGAGAGAAAGCCATTGTTATGAAGAGCCTTAAGTTTTTAAAGCCTTTTTTTTCTTTTTTTTTTGTTTTGTTTTTATTAGATGTTATCTGATATCACTCAAATATCAGAGGCCAGGACAACAAAAAAGGGTATAAGGATGAGTC
The DNA here is from genome assembly GCF_000703405.1 of Apaloderma vittatum. Classification (NCBI taxonomy): domain Eukaryota; kingdom Metazoa; phylum Chordata; class Aves; order Trogoniformes; family Trogonidae; genus Apaloderma; species Apaloderma vittatum. Next base: position 61,217 of record NW_009724331.1, read on the forward strand.
ATCAAGCAAACATGCCAGCCTTCCTGCCGATCAGAAGAATTCCTCTGAGGTCAGCCACAGAAACCCTCCATCTGTATCAACAGTCCAAAAGCAAGCCAAGAGCACAGGCAAAGGGCACAGGAAGGACCTGCAAACTGCAAAGCATTCCTTTTGAGCCCTATCAAAACCTTCTCATATGAAGTGCCACAGCAGTTCTGGGGAAGGTAAAAACTTAGGAAAGAGTCCACAATTAGTGAAATCGATTGTTAAGGGGCAGCATCTTTCGTATGAAGCAGTGAAGGGAGCAGGGATGCTCAGCAGATATCATGGTGGCTTTCAAAATATGGGAAGCTGTAGAAAAAGCATATGGGCTCTTATATTTAGCCTTTTTTATAATACAAAAAATATGGTGTGCCAATAAAATCGAAAGGCAGCAGATGTGAAACAAATGCAAATATTCTCAGAGTTCCTGATTAGGTTGAGGACCCACCTGACACTAGACATCACTGAGGTCAACAGCTTAAGCCCAGGAAAATTTGAAAGGAAGTGAACAACTTGGTAGCTACCATCATGTGTAGCTCCTGTAGCTCCAGGTTCTTCCCATTCTCTAGTGTCATCTATTCTGCTTAGTATTTGAACAAATTGAGCAAATTGGTAAAGGCATTCCTTGTAGTACATGTAAGCAATGTCATTTTTTGCAGAACAAGATCTCCAAGTAGGATTAAAAACTCCCTTTAAAAATTGTTATAAAAATGGCAAAATCATCTGTTTTCATCACTTTGCTATTAAACATTCATTGGAGACTGATGTTGGAAACTTTATTCTGTCTCCTAGCACAGCCCTTTTCTTCCTATGCTGTTGGATTTCGGGCAGGGGAGGAATGCTTCTGCTGCCCCTTGAGTGAGTCTAGATTAAGAGACTAGCTAACTACACAGATATTTTCTAAAATCTTAAGAAAAACAAGAGCTGAAATCTATGTTTAATGTTCCAGCTGTCTGCAGATTGAAGAATAAAGTAAAAATTTAAATGAGCTCACCAAAAATAATGAAGTCTGGCTGAAAACCAGCTGGACTAGAACAGAATTTAAAATCTGGAGTTACTCTGAGTACTGAATCTGATTCCAGTAAAGCTTTAGTATGATTCCAGCAAAAAATCCAATTTCCCTGCTGTTGTTTTCTCTGGGAACTACTTTTTAAAACCAGTTGTACCCGCGCCATCCTTTCCAGAAAATGGTTTGAAGTGGATATAAATAAGGGTAAGATTTAGACCATAATTTTCCCTTTTGAAAGTCCTCTAATAATTGATGTAGGCTTTCTGAACAAAAGAAATATTTGATGCCCTCCTCCCCTTTTTAATTATGCAAAGACTCATATTGAAGGAAATGAAAACAAGTCCTAGTGTCTAAAAATTAATCTAAATAAGACCCGGCTGCAGAACAGAACAATAGGAGGTTGTGTTTCAGTCAAATCTGGACCTCCAGATCACAATGAGCAGGCACTTCATTAAGCACATGTTTCTTTGAGATGTTATTTGCTGCTGAAGCTTCCCAATGGAGGCTCTTGTCATGTCAGAAGGATTTCTACTAATTTGTTACAAAAGGAGTTGATAGCAGAGATCCACCCAAAGCAGGTAACACTAAACGATGCTAGAACTGATGCAGAAGGAACAGAGGTGCTGACTTACCTGAAATGTTTGATATTGTTCCAAAATGAAGCATATATGTGACTAAAGGTGTTGGCTCTGTGCAGTTTTTCTGGTTTTATGTACTAGAATAACTTGACTTGGACAAAGATGAATGTCAAATCCACAGTCTACTGAAAATATTTGGATATATCAGAGGTACTTGAAAACATACTGCACATAAAACCCCAGACTTACCTATGCAGAAGTGAAAGTTCTTTGTAAAGCAAGCTGATGCAACTGATAATTCTGTCAAGTAGATCCCTTAGCTAGGATTGAGCAACAGATTGGTCTCAAGAAATTCCTAATGAAATGCTAAAGAACTTATCTTTTATATCCACAGTACATGCAAGGAAATACCTCCCAGTAACTCCCAGTAAATGCAAATTAGCATATTGCTCAGTAGAGATTACAGGGTGGTATGAAGTATTCCAATACATTGTGAAAATGCTAGCACACACAAAAGTACATTAAACAGAAAAGCAAAAAAAAAAAAAAGAAAAAAGGGAAAACTCTTCTTTTCAATATTATGATCTGATAGCCAAAGGAGCAGTGCAATAAAACTTCCAGTAGGTCAAATGACAGCCAACTCAGAGTGTAGGAAAAGAAATGCCCAACCTGTGACCATAGAATAATGTTGTTAAAATTTGTAAAGCAAGAGCAATAAGGGAATAAATTAGAGCCTCTATGCAGCAAATGGCTTTGAAATATGGAATTATTGTGATGTCACCAAGTCTAAGAAAAGGTGACATGAAGTAGTCGCACAGCCAATGCAACAGTGGGAGTTGTCCTACACTAAGATATGAGCTGACTAGAGAATTCATTTTATTCCAAACTAAATGAATGCCTAATACTACATAAAAGACTATAAAAATGAGTCTTTTTTGATAAATCACTAGTGCATGTTGTTGGTGGATTAGACCATACACAAGAAGGAAAAACATTGCCCAGAGCTATGTAAATTGCTACCATTACATCAGCCCAAAATTATAAAAATAGCAGAGAACTTTTTACAGATAAAGTCACTCTTAATTCAGCAAAAGGAAATGGATTGCACAAAAACATTATTGCAACAGAATACAGGCTTTTATTGCACCCTAAAGGTCTTGGGATATTAGCAGGGGCTTCGTGAATACAATCACAGAACAAAAATGCAAGCAATACCTTTGCCAGGAAGTGTCTCATTGACATTGCTACCAAATTTGGAGATGGCCTTGGAGCAAGAGCTGGAAAATTGAAAATAAATAAACAAAAAGGAAAGATTATTAAAAAGAAAATGTATGAATGTATGCAGCTGTTAAGAACCATTGAAAAAACTCAGAACATCAAAAAATGGTCATGAAACATAAGAAAGCAAAGATTTATTTTGACACATACACTTCAGCATTTTAGAGAGAGAGAAGCTGTTTTAGAAAAAGAGACAGTGATGGGAAAAAAATCAAACGATGCTACATTTGAATACAAGAGAGATATTTTTCAGCTCTTTTTTTTGCACATTTTCCACAGAGAAGTGAAACTCTAAGCTTCACTAAAGTTAAGATCTACAGAGATTTTGTTATTGTATTTGGGAAAGATGGGAAAGACCAAAAGAGCTGACAAGTTTCTGAGCTGTATTGAGCAATGTTATGGACTATGGATTACATGATCTGGAATGAAACAGTCCACCAATGGGCTATTTAAAAAAAAATAGTTTTCACATCCATTTTATATTTCTTTTTTCATAAAACAGCCAATGACTTTTTAAACATTATTTACATTTTTCCTTTAAAATTTTTAATAATTTTTAAAACTTCATATATGGAAAGAGTAGTTTTCATCTTGGAAAAAAAATTGTCTGGAAAAAATGTAAAAGAATTTTGGAAATAATTCCAGGAACTATGTAGACAAGTATTTTATACAATGTTAGAGGGAAGCAAAACAGGTCATTTAAGCAGTAAAAAATTGGGAACAACTTTAAAACTGCTATTTTCCATTAAATATTCAAGGAGCTCTAGCAGACAAACAAGAGGTGCATTCTGTTCTCAAAATACTCTCTGTTCCCAAAGTTTCAATAAGTCAAATCATCACTCTGTGATTCTCCCACTTCTTGTCTGTGCTCTCAATATGAATCATACTCTCTGAGGCAGGATTTGATCCCTACGAGTTTATACAAGATCTGCCACAGAAAATCTCAAATACTAAGTGCACACTAAAACCAGTAGAGCAGTAAAGAGGGATAAAACCACCTTTTAATGTATACTTCTTCCATATGTTAATTGACAGCTATTCAATGACGAACATTAAAATAATATATTTCCATTGGCTAGCATTGTATTGGAGTTGTCCTCACGAAAACTTTCTCTAGCCCTGAAGAAAATGTAGAGAACAGCTAGTGCCTTAGTAAATAACTCAGTATAAACACTTTCCTTTGTGAAAAGCAGATGTGTTTCTCACAGTTGGCATTACGGAAGAATAATATCAGTCACTTAGCCATAAAGTGGAAGTTCTTCAGGATTTAACAAGGCAGTTGGAAGGGAGTAGCTTTTCGAGTAGGACATCAGGGGTCACAAGAGAAAACCAGGCATTTCACTGCATTTTCTGCAGAGAACATGTGCAGAAAACAATTTGAGGAGGGTGAGCTTCTGGATAGCAAGAGGCAGGGGTCTGGGTACTGCTCTCTTTATTGCCAGTGACATAACAGAAAATACCCAAAAGCAATTGAAAATACTTATGTTAATACACAGCGAACATGGAGAGCTTTTTGTAGACTAGTATTTTTCTAAAGTATAATCCCATTTGCTTTGTCATTTTACCTTCTCTGCCAAGTTTAGATGAAACCAGTCCAGAAAAGGCAGGCAATATTTAGTATTTCTAGCTGTCTTTCTTGAAGACAAAAGAGAAAAAAAAAATAAGCAAAATTCTGTCATCAAGAAAGGCTTTTCTATTTATAGACTTGTTTGTTCCACAGGTGCTACTCAGTGTAACCATGTCTCATCATCAGAAAAAACTATGAGAAAGAAAAAAGGACTCTTACTGAAAGAAAATAATATTTTTTTCTCTCTCAGTAGGCGATTTTCTCTGAGGTCAGCCAGGTATGTGGGACTTTTTGTTTTTCCCACAGTATTGTGTTTTGCTTCCCGTTGACAGGAAATGTTAACTTTTCTAGTAGGAATATCACTTGCTTTGGAAGCTGTAATATAACTAGTGCCCTGAATCAGGTTTTGTTTGAATTGGTGTAAATCCGGAATAATCCCAGAAATAAAAGGCTGAAACCCCCCCAAAAACCCTACAGAGAAAAACATACTTGCTGCAATTTGGAAGTCTCACCTCATCATTTGTTAATTATGTGGAATAGTTATGCCATGAGCAGTAACTTGAGATATAAGTCAAGAGCAAATAGTAGGTTTTCAAGAGCAAATAGTATTTTTTAAACCGTGTATGTGGACTTTAGTAATCTTGATGTTAGAGAGGCTCTAAAATATTTACCACCTCCATAAACTAAATGCATATTTAAAATGCACATTCTACAAATACCAGTAAGTAATTATATTCAAATAAAGGGGACAAAATAGTACCATTAGATTTATCAGGATTTAATAAAGAATTTGTAGGTTAGAGAGCTGATACTTTTCCAGAGGCAGCCAGCTACTCTGTGTCCCTGATATCTGCCTAACCAGCACCATTTCTAAGAAAAATCATCATCTTTAAGTCTTTTAGTGGGAATGTGTCAAGAAAATTTATCAGGTGTTTCAGCCACTCAATGCTCTGAAAAGATCTTTCCTGACAGTCTGGAAACATAAACAGGAAGATATTTATGAGAGAATGTGATAGCTGCTTTTTTGGTGTTTTTTTTTAAATTCTCTTTACTACACATGTCCTGTTTCCAATCTGTGGATCCAGCAGTAGACAATAGAGGAGCTACTGTACTCTACGGAAGCACAAAGGAAAGATCCCAGGTATTAAAATGGGCAAAATGGAAGCCAGAAACATTCACGTTCCCAGATGTGGTACTTTCTCTAGCAGAGATGGCATCTCCACCAGAGCAAACAAATCAATTGCAAAATGAAGGCTTCTTTTTAGCTTACTGTACCTGGTGGTCATATATTTTTTTCTGCAAATTATGCTGGCCATTACTTTCATTCTACACAGTCATTATTTTCATTACCTACTGTGTATTTTTTCCAGGTTGGCTGGTCAAGGTGATACTTGGGACACATTATCATACATTTCAGACTAGTACATTTGAGATATTTTCTGTTAGTCATTGGAAGATATCAGTAGATTAGTAATTTGAAAGGCATGTTTTTACAATGAAAACAAAATAAAATACCCCACGTGTGGGAAAAACATGTTCAAAATTTTGTGCTCTGTTTCTCCACACTACCTTGAAGCCCTCTCTCAGATGTTTTTACCCTTTCTTGAGCCTTCTTGGAAGCCCCTCTTCTCCCTTTGTCCTTCCTGTAAGTAAGGTAACTTTTCTCTGCAAGTTCCCAGCAGCTGACTTGGTATTTGGCACAACTCCTGCCACTGATTTCACTCAGCAGTTCCTGAAGCATCTGGGGCTTAATCAGTTCCCTATTTGGGAAGCCCTCAAGAGGATAGAGCACATTAAAGAATAAGGTGAAGACGTCATTGCTCTGATCCTCAGCCTAGGACTGGACAAATCCTGTGCGTGAATCTCTCTTGAAAGAGAAAGAGTTTTGTGTGCAAGGCAAGACGACATAAACCCCTAGGAACGTATCACCACAGTCGTTGATTTCTTTGGGATATAAAATCCCCTTATCTCTTGTTTCTGCGCAGTTCTCAGAATTCAGGTGTCTTTTTAAGATATTTTCCTTTTGTCAACTACTGAGAGAATTTAATATAACACTTTGGGGTTTTTATTAATGAAAACAAAATACTGAAGCAGCCCTTCCTCCATTGTTTCTCATTCAGAATTTTTTTTTTATACTTAAATGCCAAGGTGAACGTGTCTGAGATCAGGTTATTTTGTCGTCATCTGCTGACTATCACTTCATTTTGTCTATAACACCTATCCAATTTGCTTCTGTCCCAGCTGTGCTCGCCAGTTAGACTCTTACTGTTGGCAGAGTCTTCTCAGCCAACACAAGCAGAGGTGTGCAGGGTCATGTTTAATATGCTTGCTGTGGTCTGCTTCTCATTTCCCAGGAAAAGGAGTTCTGGAAAACTGTACTGTGATGTATCCCAACAGGAACTGGTTTCATATTTCTGTTTCAGCTCACAATCTTAATTTCACCATGTTAAATATGTTGTGCTAATATTCATTCACTGAAGACATATTAAGTTGCGTTCCAAAGTTTCAAACTCCTGTTTTATTATATTGTTCAAAATAGTATAAAGTTCATACTTCCAGATACTCCTGCTTTTTAATATATTTAATGCAATTAGCACAATGGAAAAAGTGTGAAAATGCATCTCTGGAGAATTCAGAGCATTTATACCAGAGATTAATTCGGGCCAAATTTCTCCAGGGAAAACTAGTGATCAGCAAAGACTCTGGTCCATGTATGGTTTCTTTGATGTTTCACTGCATGGTCTGGCTATATGGTCCTGGATGTAAGTAAGTCCTATTTAAAGCCTAATACCATATCTTATTTTGTTCTATGAAAAAGGTGAGGGTTTTTTTGCAAAACATTCCCAAAATCTAGAGACATTAATGGAAACATGGGCAATTTAAGCACTTGTGTGGCAGTCATGCGTATGCAATATGGACACACAACATAACATACATATATTCTGAGAGGGACAGATTGCACTTTCTGCTTTAAAATAATTTCTCTGACACTTTTGACATGCCAGAATGTTAAAAAGTATAGCTATTTTCTAATGTTCAAGGGAAAGTAATAGATGGGTGTAATGCCATTATCCTAACTGCCGATTCCATTTATTCTGTGCCTAAGATAGAAGGAAACCTGTTTTCAGAAAATGATAACAACCTTGAAATGGAGTTCAGCTACAAGTCATGCTTACCAGCTGAAAAGACTTTTCAGTCCACTTAGTACAACAATAATAGTCAAAGTTAGGGAACCATTTTTCTCCCTCCTAAATATGTTGTAGCACCAGCATGATTTTAACAAGACAGCTCTTAGTTTTTATTTCTTTCACTCATTCCTTAGGTTTGTTGCCAAGAGCAACACAAAGAATGCACCAGGGTGTCATAATAATCCTCCATTAAATCCCTAGTATTTGAATTTTAATGATATAATTCAACAGCTGACAAAAGCCCATTGAGCAGGTCTAAGGAGAGGAAAAGAGCTGGTCCCATTTTCTCAGGGGGTGATGCTATAGCAACACGGAATGAATTTGGGGTCAGGGAACAAGCTGTCTCCAAGCTTTGTTTGCATTTCCTGGCTAAAAGTAGAATCTGGTGTTATAAATTTTACCAAAATAAGTGGTTATTTGGAGCTGAACGAAGATAATTCACTCTGTAAAAACCTTTGCCTTGTAAAAGAAGAGTGAAGACAACAAAACCAGCAGCCAGAAAGACAACAAGCTAACAGACTGTCTTAGAAAGTGCCAGCCTAAGAATTATTTCACAGTCCCTCTTCCTTCTCCCACTTCCCTACCTTCCAGCACAAACCCTGCACCAGTACTTGAAATGATGCAACACACTAAGTCCATTTTAAAGGAATAACACAAAGACAGCAAAGTCAATAACGGTGGAACAGAGACCTCTTATAATCATCAAAGACCTCGGCGAAGTCTGGTATGTCATTTGTTATGCTTAGCTGTCCCCACACTGAAGGCTTTTGTGCTCTGAGGAATGTTGTTCGGTGGAGACAAATGAATACACCTGGAAGACAATTGCCCATTGTGCAAAATGCTGCTCATCGGGTGCAGCACAGCCCCCTGTCCCACTGCCCTCCCCTCCCCAAACCCTCCTCTCTGGCCAGGACCGAAGTTGCGATGTGGCTGTTTTCAAAGCTGGTTTTAATGGGGATCAGAGCTCACGGTGTCTGTAGGTAGTACAGGATATTGGCAAATGCTGTTTGTTGCTATACGGTGATGTACATTTTAAAGAAGACGGCTGATGCGTTCTCATTTAAAATAATCAGAGATTCATTAGATAACACTAATATAATGAGATAGAAAAGATTAAGAATAACAAGATATGCAGTTCTCTGCATGGAGATACAGATTTTTTTCACTGAAGAAAACTGCCACTGTTTTATTGTCTTTGAGATCAATTAAGTTCTTTCTCTATTTTTCCACTTTGAAATCCCCTACTGATCAGCCGTACCAGCCAGCTCCCCAGCTGCTTGGTTGTGGAGCCTGCTGCAGGGATCTCAGGTCTGGCACTCTTCTGCAGGCTGTGAGATCAGGGACACGTCAGCATGGGGAGCACAGGCGTTAACAGCCTGATGTAAGGTGGGTGGAGCGTGTTTAGTAGTGAAAGTGATGGAACTGGGATGGATGAAGGAGGAACTGCTGTGACAGTAAAGTGGAGAAGCGTGAGAGATGGTTTTGACACCTTTGAGATTTATGAGTGTAGGTAAAGAGCAGGATGAGTAGGAACTGGCACAGTAGCAGCCCCTCCTGCAGCTGGTATGTCTAATAGCTCCCTGGTCCCACATGTGGTGGTGATGGTGGATTAGAAGACACCTGGTGTAGGGGGAAGGCTGCCATGAACCACTGTGCCTGCACATCTTACTGACAGGGTGATATTTTCTGAATTTCATATAGAGCTTTCTGACAAGGGTCTGGTGCACAGCAAGAAGGTTAGGAAGCCTTTCTCCTCCCACCTTTTCCTTCCAGAACTTAGCACCAAAGGCTTTCTGCAAGAAAAGTGGGGCTACGTAGTGTCTTTCTCTGTGATTTCCAGCCTTCCCTCCTGCCTGTTTCCAGATGGGGGAAAGCCAGCAAGGAAGCAGTGAACCATTCCTCTCTTTAGCATACCTCTGTGACAAAACAGTGTCTTCTTTACTTTGTTTGTCAACAAACTCAGTACAACCAAGGATTGTTTATCCATGCCTGCATTTAAAAGATATATAGGCCAGATTTGCATTATAGCTACTATATGTAATGTAGCTAGGACTGTTGCTAGACTGTCCAGGTGTTGCTTTTTGGAAGTGATGCATCCATTTCTGATCTGCATACTGTAAGCATCCATTTTTATAATCCACTATTATATCAATATTATTAAGCTGCTCATTCAGTCCTTTAAAACAGAGCACCTTGTGCCTGCGTTTTCTTTCCCATGTCTATGAATTTCTTTCTAGTTCAGTTTTGCGACGTCTGAGATGAACAGATTTTATGAAAATTCCATTCTTTCACCCTATAAAGAACTGTTTTTCAATAGAAAAGCTGTGAGGACTGGAGCCCCACTCCAAAGAGTTCAGCTCACTTGACTTCAGGGTCTTTAGAGCAACTGTCAGCCTGCTAGATCTTAAAGGGAAGCAGTTCATGTGCAAACAGCTTTCCATCATTATCCTGGGAAGAATCCCACTGGGAGAATAAAGAGTAGCCATAGGAGAAAATTTTTTCAGTAATGGCATGTCATTCTCTTGACCCTCTGCTGAAGTGTTCATTTCTGTTATAGCTCAGGCAAGAAATATGACATTTTATTGTCTGAAATTTCCAGGCAAGCATTCCTGAATGGGGTGCAGTTCTCATTGGGTAATAATCTATGGGACTGTCCAAGAGAAAACAAGAAACTTCTCTGTCATAACTTTAAAGCCTGGCAAGCTATAAATTGTCAAGATCCTTTGTTAGATGCTTTTCATATAATGTCCATTGTGTGACTGAATGTATTTAAATACAGAGCTTACTGGATTTGTATATAGAGCTTATTTGATTCATACATTAACCACAATGATTCTGCTTATTCTAGGCAATGAAGAACAGAGGCAGAGTTTTGGAAGGTTTGCCAAGGCTTGGAGCACCTTTTCTGTTCTGAAATTCTGGATTCTGGGGATAAAATGAAAGTCTCACAGCCTAAATTAGGGAGTTCTTGATCTTTTGCAGCAATTACTTGTTGCTCTGAAATTGCCCTATCACAGAATAAATGCTGCCACAACGTGACTGACAGCTTGCTCTGGTAGCAAAGTTTATAGGTATGCAGGAACGGCACTACCTGAGATTTGCTTCAGAACAATTCTTCACTGAACAGCATTTCACTGTTTAAGCACAGACAGTGATCTGCCAGTTTTGGTACACATCAAGGTGCTCAGAAGAGAAAAGGACTCCAGAGTGTCAAACGCACACAAACACGTACTGAAAACGCCAGCAAATAACCTTTAGGAAAATGCTTCTTGACGACTTCCTTACCTTACAGGCTGCTGCTGGTAATAGGTCTTCGAATCAGCAAAACAAATGGCTTCAGTATAAACCAGATTTAGACTTGCTGAAGAAGGACAGTTGGATTCAAACCAGAATGCACCAAGATGAATCAACACTGAAAACAGGGCTCACTGCATGTATGACACTGGGTATATCTGTGCTGGTTTTGCACATTCTGCTGAGGATTTGTTATGGTTGTATATTCATAAGCTTCAATCTAAAGGCAACTAATTTTGGCAGTACAATATTAGATTAGTGCTCAGCAGTAGCTGCATACATTTCCATTACCTCTACTTCCAGTGTGTAAAAGGTATAAATATCCCTTCGTAATAAGTTTTCTCCTCATTGTCTGTGGAAATCCCTTTGCCATCCTGTGTTAGTTTGGTGTAAATCCTGTGTATTAATTTTAGTTCTGTTTAAGACCTGCTTATTTGTGTTTGACTGTTTATCAGACTTCTACTTTTTGAAGGGTATCAAGTGATGCTTGGGGCAGATTTGTCTTGGGTAACAAAGTGGCTACAGTTGTAAAAACTCGTCTGTGGCTATGTCCAGGAAATTTTATAAAGTAATTCACAGTGAGGATTTAAAGGAGAAATAAAATGTCCTGTTAGAACTAAAAAAAAATATATTGGAGGACTTTTTCCTTAATAATACTAATAATTTCAGTGTAATAGAACTCAGTCTCACACATCAGTACCTCTTGTGCAGGTAGCCAAGTATTAATAGGAATATACTAAAAATGCAGAAGTAGAAGACAGAACACAGTTCCTGGCCTAATGCTCTGTCACATATAAGGCCTGCATTAAGGCTCAAAGTTACTGTGACTGAAATAGTGTTGATTTCTGAAAATGAAAACATCCGGGTGCTAAGAAGACTGGAACTGTTGTACTAGAACCCAAAGGAAAAAAATCATATTATTCTTTGAACATTTTCTTCAGTGCTCTGAAGCATTTCCAAAACTCCTATCACGGATCCATGATAGTGAACAGGTCTTTGGCTGCTCTTATGATGTGTTAACTCTGGGTCTAACTCTTCCCAAAGGTGTTCCCATCAAAACCACTGATTTTCCTTTTTGAAAGACCCAATCTCTTTAATATAAAACAAGTGTTAGCGAAGTCAATGGTTGGTATACATATAAAGAATCCAATACCCAGAATGAGGTCAGCATTTGAGTTCACAGTGAAGGGCTCTCAGGATCTAAGGGTCTTCCTTCTAGCTCTTCATGGTCCACTACATACAGTTATCAGAGAAAAGAGTCCTCCTTCTAACAAATGCCAACCAGAACTAAATCTGTGATCACAAATACACCCTTTTGCTTTCTCCTCTTTATTTCTTATTTCCATGACAAACTGACTTCTTTGGGCAGAGAAGTGTGAAAATCCGTCTAGGAAGAAGAAAGGGACCTCCTTCACACTGAAGGTGCTGCTGAAGCATGTGGATGTTCCTAAAGCAAGACTATTCTCCTTGTAAATTCATGTGAGGGAGGCTCTGTGCCTTGACAATCCTCAGATTCCCATGAAAATCTGACCTAGTTTAACTAATGGACATCAGAAGGTATCAATAATATCTTTCTGAATTAGAGAAAGCAGAGAGGCTGGTGAAATTAGAGGCAGGACTGGTGGCATATAACCAATAAACCTGTGATGATACCTCACTCAGGATGTCTGACCTACTGTTTAACATGTGGATCTGCTGAGGAAAGCCCATAGTGAGAGTGATTCAAGGTCTTTTAAAAATGCCAGAGGTGAAAAGGTTGGAAATTCATAGTCATTTAATTTACAGAATGGAAGATTGAGAGCAAACATGATAAAATCTTCAAAAAAATCACAAGTTTCCTCAGAGAGGAAAGGGATATTTGGTTCTCTGTGTAATCATTAGGCTGAAAAAGAATGTCTGTGATTTCAAATGCAGCACGGGAATCCATGTTGAAGATACACTGAATATTCTTACAGTAAGAGTAATGAGGGACTGATACAGATTATCTGGGAATCTTCATTAGTAGAGGTCTTAGAGAACACGAAACTCAGACATTTGCCAGGTGAGACCTAGGCATATCTCATACTCCCTTGAGACATGGGCTGGACCAGCTGATTTCTCTTACTGTGCTTCTGTGATGTCGTGGGTTTTTTCAGCCTCAGCACTGGATGCTTGTTTATATGGTCTGCATTGTTTAATGGCAGGCATATAGCTTAGAATATCTCATACCTTTATTCAGAGGAGCCTTTATTTAATCATTTTTTCACCTGAACTACTCTTCTGTTTTAAATCAATTCCTCCTGGTTAAGGCTGGAAACAACATTACTGTTCTTTCAGCATCTTGGTGGTTACACAAATTTCTGCATTTCAGAGACCTCCCCACAGCCTGTGGATGTGAAACACATAATCCCAATTCATTTCCTAAACCATTAGAGACCATTTGTCAGGGGAATTATGTATACATTTTTTCCCAACTAGAAATGAAAGAATGATGGCAAAGGAATAGGGTATAAGATATCTCAAAGAGAATAAGTAACATATTACCTCCTCCTTTTTTCAGTTTGTTTGGAATTTGTTGGTGGCAACTGTGGCCAGCTAAACAGCTACCTCCTGATGTTACTTCTCTGTCAAAGGAAAGGAAAGTTATTTCCCATGATGAAATCAACAGATGGGAGTTGCACCCTGAAATCTCAACCTCAGGTCAAACAAGTACTTCTCGAGTACAAAAACTAAATCAATAACAACTTAAATTACATTTCTGTTTTAACAAAGACGGGATTTTTTTTACCCTTTTCTCGGAGACAACCCATTTGTTAGCTGATAGTAAATTTCTACGAGGAAGATATGAAGTTTTGACCTTATTGAATTTATGCAATGTTTTGCTATATATTTGGGTGAGCATAGGCAGCCATGTTAATGAAAGCTGATTTGGTTCCCTGTCTGAGTACTGAGAAGGGCAAACATGGACTCGAGTCACTCCTAGCAATGACTACTTCATTGTGGGTACAGAAAGTGCTCCCATGTTTCCATATGGGAAAATTCTGGACTGGAATACATGTGTGCATGCCCTGCACAGATGGCTAACACATGCAATCAGAAACATTCCTGGGCACATCAGACTAGATGCAAAGATTGACTCTTGCAAGTATGTGCAGTGGGCCCAGGCTTTCTTCAGAGTCAGCTCACACCAGTGCTCTGGTTACTGGTCCAGGACCTCTGGACACATGGAGAGTTACTGCCATTGCCTGGTCTGGAAGCGGGACACCCCCTAGACCCTCTGGACAAATGACCACATCTATTTGGGGTTGGATTAAAAGAGGGAACATGTCAGAGAAAGCAGGACAACTAGTTGCCCTAGACAAAGGGAGGGGAAAAACAGAGGTCTGAATTCTTGCTTAGCTGTGTGTGTTTCGGCCTACAAAATAATTAACTGTCACATGATTCACGGCAAAAAAAAATGTTCCTGTGTTCGCACCACTTCAGAAATGTCCATAAAAAACATGTATTCCTTGGTTTTTCTTTGGAGTATCATTTTAGGGATCAATAACCACTTTTTGGAGAACTGGCCAGCATAAAGCATGTCTTCAGGAATATACACCATAGAGTGGCAAGGCATAGAATCATAGAATGGCCTAGGCTGGAAGGGACCTTAGAGATCATCTAATCCTGTCATGGGCAGGGACGCCTCTCAACTAGATCAGGCTACTCAAGGCTCCATCCAACTTGGCCTTGAACCCCTCCAGGGAGGGTGCAGCCACAACATCTCTGGGCAATTTATTCCAAAGTCTTGCCACCCTCGTACTGAAGAATTTCTTCCTAAGGTCCAATCTAAATCTA